>NC_079147.1:201262731-201560786 GCF_945859685.1 Eupeodes corollae | reverse complement strand
TTTTAAAAATAATATTTACATAGGTATGTATGTATGTATGTCATTATATCAATCATGATCAAAATTTTACCAGAAGTCCAAAGTGATACTTAATTTTGTGTCCAAAATTTTACGTCTTTGGTATCTCGTCACATTATATAAACTGGATTGAATTTAATTGAAGTCGCTAACATTATTTTTCGTGAGGTATTTGGGGTTAACCAAAATTTTCATTTTGTTTTAAGTTTGTAATTGGGAAATTACAATTTCAGTATCTATTGAAATTATTATCTTTAAAACAAATTCGGATTCGATATCTCTACTGGTTTTTGACATAGGGAAACGCTCACACAGATGGTTCTCTAAAAACCTTTAATTTTGATTTCATGGACCTAGAAATGTCAAAATTTCCAAATAGACAAATCGGGCCATTTACAATGGTCCTATGGGAAGGAAATAAATGAATCTACTAATAACACACCCAAAATCCATAATAAAAACGGTTTTTTGAAAGAAAGACCGAAGAAAAAAGGAGAAGATTCACTGCCTTCTAACAAAAGCCCAAGCATTTACAAGTGAGATGGTATCAACTTGATAGAGAACTAGCTATTGCAGTAAAATCGTGTGACTCTTAAGATAAAGACTGGTAAAGATTGTAGGTTGAGGACTTATTTGTGGCAAGTTGCAATTACTTTGTTCTTCTGCTACATTGATAGATGGCACCTAGCTTTCTTATAGGGGTAGGTCATTAAGGTTAAGACACCCACTCGTTGTTGGAAACCATGTATGTACCTACATAGATGGATACAATTTAAGCTTCAAAATCCATAGATATTCAGGCAAACAATCAGATCTAATTTTATCCGAACTATTGACGCAACCATATACATTCTATGACAACAATAAATTGAAATCGTCCGAAACCATTTTTGTTTAGAATATCAGTTCAAAGAGGGGGGTTTATCATCCCATGACTTGTCATCATAACAGTGGAGTAGTTACAGCTTCTTTGTCTAAAATGTCTTTTTCTTCTTTTCGCCCAACACAGCTTGCAAAGAATATGTTAAAAGGATTGTGCCATATTGTACAGAAATAGCAGTAGCATTAAGTCGATCCAAATTCAATTCATACGGTAAAACAAAGGATTTTCACTTTATTATGTTTCCCCAAAGTACAGTGAGGTGTTTGCCAAGAGGAACAAAGCTCTTTTAAGACGAACACACACAACAAAAACAACCAAAGCAAAAAAAAATAATCTTGAAAAATTTCAAAAACTGAGAAAAAAGACTCTCGTTGAAACAAATAAAAAAAAGTCTTGAAACTAGAAGGGCCAACTGAAGAGGCGAGACTGACGTTGAGTCAAGTCGAGACAATGAAAGTTACTTCTTGAGAATTTTTTTTCATTTTATTTATTTTAGTTTTTTTTTTTTTCATCGTAACTTAGAAATAGAATAAGAAGAAAGTAAGATGAAGAATAAGGTTTTACAACACTTTGTGATTGCGCGATGCTGATGTAACCATCAGGTTAGGTGTATAGGGGAGAAAAAGTTATAATATGGATCGCATGAATACTCCCGTGAGAGTTAATCTTTTTTGCACTGCCAATCATTAAGTTAACTATGTAGGACTCTGACGTTAACTTTGTTCTAAGTTTGCGAGATATGTATGGGGTCGGTCTCGGTATATTGGGTATAGTGATACAGCTATATAGATGCTAAAACAGGGAAAAATGTGGCCCAGTTGAAAATATTTCAAAAGAAAAAGTACTTTTAGGGAGGTTCTTTAAAACATTAAACATATACATACCAACTGTATTAAAAAGCTCAATTTTAAGTTTTGATTAAATATTTGTTTTCAAGAACCACTTCCTATTTATATGAAATCAGTCAAATTTTCTTAGAAACTTGCTGGTATAGGTATTAATTTATGGAATTGCTGGTTCATTCTGTTCATAAATATTTTAAGCTCAATAAATTATGTGATGGGTTTAATAATTTACACCAATTGATTATTTATTTCCTAAAATAGAAACACACAAGTAAATGAATACACACACTTAAAGATGTATCTACAAAAGCGATGAATTTAAATTCTAGGGATCTTGAAATTGTAAGAAATGTCAACAGTTTTAATTCGGTGAATACCGCATATTGCGTTATCATTAAATGGGAAGGTAGAAATAGAAATGTGTATTATAAAGTATACACTCAAGTTCATTGTATTTTTATCTGTAGTGTAGTGGCACGTATACAATAATTTAAACTCAAGCTAAAAAAGTTGAAGAGGTTTTAATCGATGGTTGCTCTTCTGGCTTAGCTATAACTGACACAAAACTTCAACTGAAAAAAGCGCTTTATCTCATCTTATTGTTTTACTCTTATTTCAAAATTTTATTCCTTCTAATAACACTTTCAGCAAAATTTACATTATTTTCTGTACCACAAACCAAACAATACTTTTTTAAACAATAAAGTTGACGTGAATTCAAGTTTCGCCTCATAATTGTTTTTAATCATATCAAGGTTTTGAAAATATTTCTCTTCAAACATTTTTTAGGACAACCAAAAACAGTGTTTTCAAGGCTGCGGTAAGACTTAACTAATAAATGAATTAAATAATAAATTGTATGATATTTTTGCAGAGTATAACACTTTGTGTTCTAAAAACGGTCTGAATCATTTTAGTATCTTCTACTTTATGAAAATTCTCTTTAGTTATCTATCATTCTTTATTTGACTCTTTATGATGTTTTGAGAAACCAATGCTGTGACTGTTTTAAAAAATACGGTTTGGAGTAAATGTTTAGTGTTAAACTGTTGCCTTAAATTTTAAAAATATCCCTTTTAACATTATTTTATATTTAAAAAATATTCAAATCATTTTGCCTTTGTAAGACAAATGAAGATTTTTCAAAAGTTTTTTAAAATCCAATAAGTATTTAAAGTGAATATTAAAGGTAGTAATCATATATTTGGAAATCCGTCACGAATTTTGTTGGAAAAAGAAACAAAAAAAAAAACAACTTAGATAACCTCAAAAAACCTAACGTATGTGTTTTTTAATTTTAAAAAGGGTTATCTGAAAAAAAAATTGACCTGATAGAGTGATTAAGGAATGAGTTTGAATTAAGAGCATCAAACCCAATCAGTAAAGAGCATGTGACAATGCAGTATTGAAAAAGTTCTTGACAACGATTAGTTAAAAGATGGAAATTGTTTTTTTAACTTAGCATGAGAGTTAATGTAATGGGTCTGATTTTAAAATTGAAAATGTTGACATTTCAAAAATGTCTGTGCGTGCGTGTGTACCTTAGATCGTACGTCCGTACATTTGCGACTTTTTTTTTCGTCGTCCAAGCTCAAGAACCAGGGTGTTTTTTTTACCATAGCAGTTTAAAAAAAAGGTGAACATTTGGGTTAACCCTTAATATCTTACGAACCAAAAATGCCAGAGATTTCAACGAAATTTTATATAATGAAAAAAATCCAACTAACGGTTTTTTTATAAACAAAAAAACTGAAAACAAATTGTCACCTCGAAAATTTTACGAATATAAAATGATTTTATCTCCAAAACAATTCTGTGCAACGGAAAATAACGTTTTGAACATTTGCTAAAATTTTGATAAAAATTGAATTGACATTTTTTTTTATAAAAATTAAAAACCTAAAAAAAACATTACTCAAAATTAGTAAAAAATGATTCTCGACTCAAATATCTTTTCAAAAATTTGAGAATATTGCTTTCAACTAATTTTAACTTATAAGAAATATTGTTTTCAACAATCAGAAAAATGTTGAGAAAAATCGAATTGACAGTGTTTTTAGAAAAAATAACCTAAACAATAAAAATAATAAAAGTTGGTAAAAATTGATTTTCGACTCAAATATCTTTTTAAAACTTTGAGATAATTTATTAAAACTACTTTTACCTTTTAAAAAATATTGTTGTTAACATTCAGTAAAATTTTGAGACAGTTTTTTCTACAAAAAATAAAAACTTAACAACAAACAAAAAACAATACTAAAACTTGGTTAAAATTTACTTTCGACTCAAATAGCTTTTCAAAAATTAAAAATATTATGTTCAAACTTTTTTATTTCATAGAAAATATTGTTTTCGATATTCAGTAGTTTTTTATTAAAATCCAACAATCCATTTTTTCATAAAAAATTAAATCTGCAAATTTGGAAAAATTGATGTTCGGTTCTTGATATCTCTTAAATTAATTTCATTCATTAAATTTGTAAAAAATTAAGAAATGCTAAATGCTAAAATTGATAAAAATTTGTTTTGGAACAAACTAAACTATTTCTTTGTAAGAAAAATATTGCTAGTTATTTTAAATTTTTTAAGAATAATTCAACTAACAACTTTTTTAACAAAACATGAAAACCTATAAACTTTTAAGCAAGGCAAATTGACAGAATGACTAGACATACTTGTAAAACGTTCTGAAAAAACTCCATAGTATCAAAAAACATAAGAATACCAGTTTTTAAACATCTAAAGAAATTAATCTCCTTAAGATGAGTACCCGTGGCATGATAATTAGTGCGTTGGACTATCGAGCGAGAGGTCTTGGTTTCGATCCCTGCCTGTGCACTGCCTCTTGCGAGGAATTAACAAATTCTCCAAGAATAATTCTTGTCATGAAAAAGTGCTTTCTCAAATACGCCGTTCGGATTTGGCATATAAACTGTAGGTCTCCTCCATCCCTGCAATTATCCGCAAACAGGAATGGTTGAGAGTTGCAAGTCAGTAGGCCCTAGTTCTCTACGGATTGTTGCTCCACCTATTTTATTTTTAAGATGAAATCATCGCTATTAACCTTAAACTTCTATATACTCATTTAACCTTAAAGTGTATCAGTTTTAATTCTTATCCATTTGATATTTAAAATGAATACCAAGTACCCAGGGCCGGATTTAGAGGTCTCGGGGCAATAAAGAAGCGGAGGCCTCCTCGCACCCATTTTTTTTTGTAAATAAAGTAAATCATTTTTTTTCACCCGAGTTTTTCAATAAATAATTTATTGTAAAACCAAGTAGATTCCTTTAGTATTGAACAAACACATACAAATATAAACGGAAAGAAGAATTATCTAAAATTAAATTTTAGGTTTAACGAACGGAACCATTCGTTGTATTTTTCCTTGGGTGACAGATTTACGTCTTGTGTTTTCCCGTAATCGAGCGGAGTCAACCTCACATTTCTCGTACTGGGTGCGGGTGTGTGATTGTACATATTCATTAGTATGGGATATTTTTTTGGGCTGCATCCTCGTATTTATCATAATCAATATGTTTGGATTCCACGAATAATTTCAATGATTCTAGTGCACGCATTGCCGATTGAAAAATCATTTTCGGGTCTTGTTGTATCGTTACAAAATGTTGCAAACAAAGCGGTTTCGACACCACTCATCTTCTGCAGAAGGTGCGTTGCTTCATTCCTCACGATGTCTTTTTGGTCTTTATTAGAAGATATGCTGGTAAGAGCTTCTTCGATTTCCGAATAGCCGTTGACTTAGGATTTCGTAGCTAAAGCTCGACAATTCCAACGAATGTCGCTGACCTTTTTCAAGACTAAAAACTGGCCGCTTTTCTTCTACGATAATTTCTCAATCGGAATTCGGTGCTGCTCTGTACTGGCTGTGAAAAACGTGAACAAATTCTGCACGAAGTCAAAGAATTGAACAGCCGATGGACTAATTACCAATTATACAATAATAATTGATTTTTCCAAGAATTGAAGAACACCGATAAACAGCAATTAATTTATATGTACATTGTACATACATATATATATATACATATGTATAAGAAACAAAATTTGGGACACGGAATCGAATACCCAACCTCCGAGGTTGCGGGCAAGTACCACCTAACTCAGCCGTTATGCGATTGGGATACTCCCTCAAGATGGGTAGTGAATTGGAGGTGCTTCTTATAAGGGAAATCTGAGATTTTGATATTTCAGATTGCCTGATTGGAGTGAACAAATAAAGATCAATGATTTCTGTTATTTAAGATTAATATAATTAAATAATCATGTACGAACAAAGTACTGTAGGCTGTAGGTAAAGGTAAAGAGCAAAAAAAAAAATATATATGAAAGGAAAAGATGTGTAGCTGTACTAGTGTTTATTAGTTCGAATTTTAAACAAAAAATTTCCGAAGTCTATTATGGGGGCCCCCGTTTGTGGAGGCCCGCCCGGTTGCCCTGACCTAAAGCCGGCCCAGCAAGTACCAACCATTAATACACAAACATTTAAAGCAACACAAAATAAAACTTAAATCTCGAATAGCCCTTGCGACACTCAAATTGACCACTCCTGCATGTTTTAGTGCATTTCTAATCACATTTCAACAAGACGTACATACGTAACCTTTCCTTACTAAATGCTTTTGTAGTCTAAGTTCTAAGAAGATTTTTGAACCAACAGTTTAAAAGTGACGATGAGAAATCCTTAATTTCTTCAGAAGATGGAAAAGTTTATAGGAGTGTAATTGAAAGATGTAGGACGTAGGTATTTAAGTGTTTCCTGATAAAATCAATTAAGACAAACTCTTTGATTGCGCCTGGCCAAGCAATATGTATCATCTTTTTGAAATTCAAAAAATTTTAAAGCTACACAACAATTGGATTCTTCATTTTTCATCCAGTTGACATAATATTCTAACTCAAAATGATTCTGGTATCAAATTTGAGTAAGTGAGAGCATATTTTTATTCAAATTGATTGTGGCCCAAAATTGTGGTGAGTAAGGTCAGTGAAACTCACTCACATAATTTAGCAACATGTTGCAAGAAACAAGTTGTGTTGATTTGTGTATTGAATCGCACTCAAAAAAATCTGTATTCACTCAGCAAAACCAACACTACACGGAACCGGCACGACGATATGTGTCGGAGAATTCATGTTCATTCTGCAACCGAGTTTTCGTTTGTAGACAAGTCTGGTTTGATTGTGGTGTTCTTTGGGAAAACCGATGTGTTTTTCCCATTATAAACGTGACGACCGTGGTGAATTTATTTGTAGTTATTATATTTGTATAAATACTTACCACCCACATACCTTGTACTTGAGTCGAAACTAGATAGGTGACTATACCGGCAGATTTGTCTGATTTTCCCCATTTTATTTTTGTTCGCGAAGTTTAAGCCATAAAGTGCGTATTGAGTGTTTGTCAGTGTTAAAAAGACTTTTAATCGGGTCGGGGCTGTCTTGTTGATTTTTACGGGTAAACGAGACTAAACTTAAACCGTTGTAGGATTTAAATATTGCATTTAATAAACTGAAAAAAAAAATACGACCTTCAATTTTTATAGTTCCACGCGTAACTGAACTTGAAACTAAATATTGGTCTTCAATTTATAAAATTTTAATATTCGAAAGTGACTTTAAACGTTATTGTTTATTTTTTTTGCATCCTATCCTCAATGTTATTCGTGTTGATGAAGAAGTCATTGAAAATCTAACAATTCTTATCGAAAACATATTGAAATATTGACAACAATTTTTTGTACGTAAGTTAGTTCTTAGCGTACAAAATTATTTGAGAAATAAGTTGTGGTTTTTGGGATCAAATGTGATAGAGTGTTGTAACATAGATTTAATTTGTTTTTAAAAAGTTATCTTATGAAATAATAGAGGAATATTTACTTTGTGGAAAAAACTGGCAACATTTATTTTTTCGATACAAGGATAATATTTAAATCTGGTTCTGCTGTACATATGGATACACAATTATTTTCAAGCCTACGATATTGTAAGTCTTTTTATTTAAATTTTTAATGTTAACTTTAATTACTTTTTTCTATCGACAAAACGATTCTGAATTGTATTTTAAAATTAGTGCTTAAGACGAAAAACCAGCAACACATTTCATTAAACATTTTAAATGTCCGTCATCGCAGTTCCTTCTGTGACATTGCTATAGGATGTCATTTTATCGCCATCATCGTCCTTGTTTATCATATTGAAGAACTAAAAATGTAGAATGCTCTTAGCTGAATGGCAAGGTAGGTTGCGCTACAAATGAAGGTCGTTTGCATCAGGAAAATATGATATGAAAGAAAATAAAAAAATATCAGGATACTCAAGCCTGATTGTTGCCTCTTGGTTTTTGCTTTGAGGCAAGAAGTGGATTTGGTATATGCGGAAACTTGAGCAAGCATAATATGCATGCGTTTTTGATCTGTGATCCATTACAACAGAGTGAATTGAGTGTTCATTAATTCCTACTTACACACTACAGTGACAACCTCTTTAAGAACTGTCAAAGTCAAAGGCAATTGAGAAATAATGTTTTTAGAAAGTATTTCCGATTACAGTTTTGAAATATTTTACAAGGCAATGAAAAAATCAAAAGATAGGCTGAAATCATAGTGATTAATTTAGATTTTTGCATATTTTGTACCAATTCATGTAATATAGCGCTTGAACATGTCTCTGGAGTGATCATCATGGATTGTAAAGTGAGCTTAATTTTTCGACATAAAAGAAAGACTTTGTCATTGTGGAACCATGCGAAATGATCAATTTTTTGATGGGGTGGTGCACTTTGAAATCCACTTTTTTATCGATGTTTCTATCTTTTTAAAACTTATTATTTGAAAACTGTTAAGGTTTTTAATACACAATCAAAATGTTCTGAAGGTTAATTTTGTGTTGAATAAAAGTTAAAATATAAATAAATACGGCACGAGTACGATAACTTTGGCGCCGAGATATAATAACGGTTTTTGGCAGAGGGGCTTAATACAAGCATTTTTTACTATGGGAGGGGGGGGTCTATCTCCCCCCGTTTAGGCGGTAGGGGCAATTTAAAAAAACATGTACTTTAAATGGAAAAAAAATAATTAAAAAATAACGGTAATACTTACAATTAAGTATTATACCTTTTTTTAAAGCCAACACTTGTGTCTAGTAGCTTGTTTTTAAATCAAGTCAAAACTATGCATAGTTTGCGAAAAACACTGTTTTAAACTCAAAATTTGGTAAAAAAAAAAAGTTAAAAATATGGTTTAGAGTGTAATATTTCGAAACTTTTAGATTATCTACAATTTTTTTTTTTAGAATACATTGCCCTTATTTATTTTTGATCGAAAACTGAAAACTAGATGATTTTATGTCTTTTAGTTTTTGAGAAAATTGAAAATAACCACAACTACTATTTTAATTTAATTCTTTTTTTTTGCTTCAAAAATCTTATTTTGATAGTAACAATGGTAGGTGCAAGTTTGGTTGTATGCAACAGTGGGATCCGTAACCCCCCTGCTTGGGCTCACTATAGGATTTGGGGTGGGTGCAAGTTGGAGTGCGTGCAAAGTGAGGAGGGAGCAAGGTTCGGTGAGTGCAAGATGAGGTGCATTCAAAGTTTCAAAGTATTTATATTTATAGTATATTTTTCAAAGTAGGTATATACGAAATTTCTAATGCAAACAGTAAGATGCCTAAGGGGGGGCATGCTGCCCCCCTGCTTGGGCTCACTATAGGATTTGGGGTGGGTGCGAGTTAGGGTGGGTGCAAGGTGGAGAGGGTGAAAGGTTCGGTGAGTGCATGCAAAATTTCATATGCATCTAAATAAACTGGATATAAAAAAAGTAATTTAATTGAAATATTTTGTTTTGGTAATTTTCAATTTTCTCAAAAACTAGAAGACATAGAAACATCTAGTTTTCAGTTTTCGTTAAAAAATAAATAAGGGCAATGTATTCTAAAAAAAAAAATTGTAGATAATCTAAAAGTTTCGAAATATTACACTCTAAACCATATTTTTCACTTTTTTTTGACCAAATTTTGAGTTTAAAACAGTGTTTTTCGCAAACTATGCATAGTTTTGACTTGATTTAAAAACAAGCTACTAGACACAAGTGTTGGCTTTAAAAAAAGGTATAATACTTAATTGTAAGTATTACCGTTATTTTTTAATTATTTTTTTTCCATTTAAAGTACATGTTTTTTTAAATTGCCCCTACCGCCTAAACGGGGGGAGATAGACCCCCCCCTCCCATAGTAAAAAATGCTTGTATTAAGCCCCTCTACCAAAAACCGTTATTATATCTCGGCGCCAAAGTTATCGTACTCTCCCCATAAATACCATAGAATTTCTACCGAAATTTCAGTTATTCTTAGACTCCATAATATTCTTTGTCGAGAAAACTTAAACCTTCTATGTTTCACCATAATACAACCAATTCGATACAATTTACTGTCTCTCCTCAATGAACTGTAAGACTTCATTATGTCAATATATGCATGTATCAGACGCAAGACGACCCAAAAAACCTCTTTAATTGTGTACATTCTGCAAGGATGTAGATGCCTTGAAGCTTCCAACTGTACTTCTATAAAGTATCACCACCACCACCGCCGTGGCTAACATAAACCCAACCCATGCACTAAATATCCTTCCCATACGATGTCATTATAGGAATGCAGACACAAAGTTACGAGCATATATGGAATGTAGTCAAAACTAAACGCACGAACAAACGAAAGTGTCTCTCAATCTCAGTTCCTCAGCCATGACAAAAGTTTCCGGTCATGTTTACACTTTAAGACGATAAGCTTTAGCATCTACATTTATAACAATATATAACAGAATAAAGCACAAGGACGACCAGAGGGAAGACCAAACTGTCTTACCTTTCTTTTGTGGGTGTACGGTTTTTGTGGACTACACTTTGCAAGCCTTTTGTGTTGAAAAATGTATCGGTTTCAGGGTAATTCCATTAGACTGAGATTCATAGATTTGAAGATCAGTTTTCAGTTGTGAAGAATACAACATTTTTCAAAAAAAAAAATCAAATCAAATGGGGTGGCGCAACAGTCCGTTGTGAACCAGGGCCTAGTGACTTACAACTCTCAACCATTCCTGTGTGCGAGTACTGTTGTCAGGAATGGAAGGGACCTACAATTTAATGCCGAATCCGAACGGCTAATTTGAGAAAGCACTTTTTCATGACAAGAATTACTCTTGAAGGAATTGTCAATTCCTCGCAAGAGGCAGTACCCGCGAAAATTAATTTTTTTTAAATTAAGGTGGCACAGGCAGGGATTGAACCCAAGACCCCTTGCATGACAGTCCAACGCACTAACCATCATGCCACGGGTACTACAACATTTTTATTGTTTATAAATGCTGATGGAAAATTGAATACATTTGTATTTATTCTATTGGTCATCCTTGTTAAGTTGGTTTAGCCCTGTATAAACTCTTTTCAGTCAGGATTTATATGTAAGTAGATGAAAGGTTGCATCTAGTAGACTTAACAACTTTTAATTTGTTTTAAAATATACATTGGGGAGAGGTAAATCTAAACATAAAGCTGTGTAAGCTATACCCAGTTGCCAGATATCCATGAGGACAACACTAAACAACTAAAGACAAACTTTTAACTTCAAAACTTCCGAATAAAGTTTTTCAATTAAATTTGTTCACAAATTAAATTCTCCTATAAACTCCTGCTAGGAAGGTTTTTCTCCATGATCGCACACACAACAAAACGTGTACTTAGCTCAAGTGCACTCTCTGTTTATCTTGTAGATTAATATATTATTTATCTGCAGGGTAAATCTAAGTTTCGAATAAAACATTGACTTGATTAATTAGGATCATGAAATGGGATAGAGCGAATGATGATGGAAACAGCGTTTACTTTCTTCAGAAGAAACATTCCCACAACAAGTCAAGTGTGTTGGCTGTAGACGAACTTAATGGAAAATAATAAAAAATAGGTAAAATCAATTGATCATAAAATAACGTGTGGTTTTATTCATACGAAGAGTAAGACAAACATAGGCTAGGCAGTCAAGTTCTGTTTCTAGGGCAAAAATAAAGGCAGAACTTTTTTCATATTAAATTTCTACACCCGTACAGGCGTACACTAAGCATAGGTATACCTCTTATACCCACTTTGAATTTTTAACAAGGAAAACATTTTCTCTCTCGTTTCCATTAAATAATTTGTTTTTCTTTTTTACGAGATGTAGGATGTGGCATGGATGTCCTAGAAGCTAGAAGCTTTTGCCCACACACAAATTAGTTTTGTTTTTCTTCATTTCCATACATATTCATAATGCGTACTTTCTACCTGTAAAAATAGTCTTTGGATGTGATTAGAATATTATTCAGTTTTTTGCTTTTATTTCGTGTTTTTGTTCTGATGATTACTTGAAGAAATATTCGTGCTTATAAAGGGTTTTTCAATAAGAGCGGGTAAATACTGAAATAAAATAAAACAAGCAAAACAAAATTATTTTTTTATTTAAAGTCGCATGTATGCCATTAAGTGTGGAATATGACATCATTCAAATGCCCGTCTCGGATTCTTAGAGCCCGTTCACACGATCCCGAATCGGGGGTTGTGCCATATCGACGATTTTACCGTACAAGCCAGTGTCAATATAATTTAAACGAGTATATTCAGATGATACGGAATTTAACAGTATACGGTAAAATTACCGATTAGGTCGGTTTTGTCTCTGCAAATCGTTGTCGGTAGTACAGTAAACAAAATTTCGGCTTATCGTAGCAATGTATTTATGGACAATGCGTTCAGACGATTCGATATTTTGACCGATAGTGCGTTATTTTTCGTCTGGGCTACTGTCGAACAATTTATTGCTAGTATATAGTCGTTTTTGTGTACGAGTACGAGTAGGATGTAGGGTTGAGAACGGTGTACGGTTAAATTACCGTACCGTCTGAACACTCCAACCGAAAGATACCGAATCGAGATCTGAATTTGGGCGATGGAATGTGTTATGTTCACCTTTAGGGCATCAGTCGCTTGTGGTTTATTTGCATAGACCTGCAACTTCAAGAAACCACACAGGGAAAAATCTAGTGGGGTCAAATCGCATGTCCTTGATGGTCAATTCACGTCATCATTGCGAGAGATAACGTTAAGATATAATATGATGAATCTTAACTTTTGGGTGGCATTCTTAATGGAATGCCAATACGTTAACTTGCATTATCCCCTGGTTAACCTGAGTGGGTCGGTGTCGTCCCATAAACGGCAATTTAGCTTGCTAACACTGCCATTCATCTGAAAATGCGCCTCGTCACTAAAGATGATTTTTCGGCCAAAATCCCCAGTCAGCGAACAAACGGCCGGCTTTGTCTAAGTTCATGAACTTTGAGGTCCTGGGTCAGTTGGATCTTGTACGGATAACGGCCAAAGTCACGACGTGAAATTCGCCAGTTTGAAGCATGTGAAAGGCTTAGTTCTTGTGCACGACATAGAATAGACAGTCTCGGGTTCTGCTGTACACTATCACGGACCGCGGCGATGTGCGTTCCTTGAACGTGCGGGTGTTGGCTGATTGTTTACTGAACCCGTCGTCTCAAATATGGTCACCAAACGTTGAAGAGTCGACTGTGAAGGGACACTCATTTTGATAATACAGTTTTATCATTTGTCATGATGATTTGGCATAAGAAACTGAATAATAAACAAAGGATTTGACGGATGTCACCACAACAAAACGGCCGCCATGGGGCGCCAAAATCTACCCGCGCCAATTTGTAAAACCCTTTACAACAAAGAAATACCGAGTTAGTATTCTTTAATAGTGGATTAAAAGTGGATTACAAATCTATAAAAACTGAGAGACAAATTATAATTTAACAACAGTCAGGGTATTATCTTTTTATAATTTCCAACTATAATGAATGAAAATTATTCTCTTAACAAACAAAAAAAATAGAAACAAGAAAAATATATGTTCTTGAAAATTGTGTCCATTTGATCTACAGCTTTTTCGTTCTTTTGAATAAATTATTTAATAATGTCCTGCGCATATAAATATCTAAAACACATAATTGAAACATACAAAATGCATGTTACAAGTTTACTTGCATTAATATAAGATAGGTATGTGTCAGAACAAAGACACAGCCATGGCTAAAATAACAGGAACACACCCTAATTTTGAGTACAACTTTCTTTGCACTTAAATTAAGGTAACAGGTCAACAAAACTGTATTGCACTGTAAAATGTGTCGCCAATATATTCAACGACAAATTTATGAGTAAGAAGTAGTTTGTTGTTATTTACTTTTAAACTGTTAAAAAAGTAGGTTTAATTAAAAAAAAATCAATATTCTTGCGTGGTTTAAAAGTCAAATTTGTGGTTAGAGTTTTTCATCTACTGGATTAATACTAACATCAAGTAGTTTTGACATTGAATTATAGATAATCATAATCATAACCATACTTAATTGGTTAAAGTAGTCCTTAGTTCTGTAAGAATGTTACACAAATAAAGTGCACGACTGAATCACACGAACTTGCTTGTGTATCCAAATGCTTAACAAATACTTATATTTAAATTTAATTTGCCATTCTATTTAAAGAAAATCATAATTTATCAATATTGTTTTTCGAAAATCTTTGTAGCAGTCCCTATTCAGTGATTTTGTGTTTATACATTTTTTTAGTATACAGTAATTAAGAGCCTATTAATATACGTTTTACACTTGATTTTCGTTCATTTTCGAGATATTGAGTTTTGAAAAAATAATAATAATTTTTAAAGAACAATAACATTTCTGGTTACTATAAAAACTTGTGCAAAAAAAAAATTGTTCAAATCGGTTAGCTGGTTCTTGAGAAAACTTAAGAACAAAATAATGGTCCTATATGGGGACTGCTGTTTTTTAAGTCCTAAGAAAAAAATCAAAAAACGTCTTGCACAAATCTGCTTAAAACCTTAATTTCCAAGTTTGAACTCAATTGAGCCAATTGTTTGGGCCTTAGGTTCGAAACAAAACAGACAAACAAAATACGCAATCGTTGGTTTAAAATTTAAGTAGTTTGTTATTATTATGTTGGTCACAACTGTAAGTGCCCAAAATAACGCTAGTCTTAATCTTCAATAACCATCGCAATGAAGAAATCAATTGGGTGGACGCGTTAATTATATTCTATCCATATACAAACCTACCCAACGTAAATACATGCGAACTCGAAAAACAACCCCTTCTAACTGCATTCTGTAACAGTTTTTGCAAACCACACTACACTACATCACCCTTATTCCACCCCCTTACAACCACATGTGTCAACATTTTCCTTAAGCCATTATTTTAAATTTACGCCGATATATTTCCATGATTTTCTTATAGAAGCTTCGAGTTCGGCTTTTGATTAAATCCAGGGAGTTTGTCTTGTGTTGTAATTGGCCTGTGAAGGTGAGTAGGATTTCAAATACCTTCTTCACTCTTTTGTCAGTCCTGAACCTTGATCAAATACGAACAATGAGTACTTTGCTGTAATAAGCCATTGTGTATGGTGGTGTTCTCATAATATGCAGTTCAAAGGACTTCACTTCAACTGAAGGCAACATTTATCGCAACTTAAGGTCCATCCCAGTGTGTCTCTAAACGACCAACTTTAACCCACATTTCTTTCACTCCATGCTCCCATTCGTTGTCATCATTATCGTTTACATTGTGCAAACATTTACTTCTCTTTATTGTATTTTTTTTCATTCAAGATGTACAAAAGAGAGAAAAAAGGAAAAAAGTTAAAATGTTTCTTTTCCCTTTTGACACATCTCCATTATTTCCCAAGTCTCCCATAAATCGACCGCATCATCATCATTATCATCATCAAGACCTCCTTGAGCCTTCACTCGGATCGTTTATGTTGCGGGTGTGTAATTTGATTACAAGCATTTTGCTATCAATGCAAATAATTATTAATATCAAAATACGAAAAGGGAATCCAATTAGTATACCAATGAAGTTAAAAAAGCGGAGGAAAAACTGAGATGAATAAAAATGAACGAGCGAAAAAAATCCCCCCCAAAAAAAAGAGGGTTTTCTTTTTTTTTAAGAAAATCAGCTTAATGATAAACGTGATGTTTTTTAGCTTTTTAACGAACATTTGAATGAGGTTGAGGCAGAGGTTATACAAAAGGTGTTGGTCTTTTGACAGCTTTCAATTAGCACCTCTCTTGTAACATAAAATTGAATGACTGAAAATTTTCAATTTTTGAAAGAAATTTGCTGTAATTATGGACTTGAATCGGAAAATCAACACACTGCTGCGCTTTAATTTTTGTACTTACAAAGAAGTTTGACTCTATAATAGTGTATTAGCGTTAACTTTAATTAAAAAAATTAATTATCGGGAAAATAGATATAGAAAACTATATGAAAGGCTGTCCTATAATTAACAAGTTTTTCATCGAATTTGTATTATTTGCTTCGAATAGGAAGTTATTGTAATCGGTCGAATCGAAAATTTTGACATTTCTCGACATTTCAAGGTCCATAGTGTCGAAATAAATTTTTTTTAGAGAGATGCCTGTGCGTGCGTATGTACTTGCGTTTATACGTCCTTACGTTCTCGACTTTTCTTCCGTCGTTAGCTCAAGAACCAGTAGATATCAAATACATTTTATTATACAGATATTAATGAGAAAGGACTATTAACAAAATTGAGTGGGTGGTTTATTTACCAAAGCAAGTTAAAAAAGAATAAAATATGATTTTATCTCAAAGACAATTTTACGCAACGAAAAATAACGTTTTTAACATTTGAGAAAAATCGAATTGACAATTTTTTTTTTAGAAAAAATTATTAATCTAAAAAAAAGTTAACAAAAGTTGGTAAAAATTAGTACGCAATTGCTACTTAAGCTACTAAAATACATTTTGAAATCAAACTATTTTATCATAAACAAAATATTGTTAGTTATTTTTAACTTTTTTTAACAAAACACGAAAACGTACAAACTTTTAAGCAAAATAAGTCAACAGACGGGATGGGAAGTTATCAGTGTGGGTCGCATGCCACCCATTTTTGAAATGTTGCTTGAAATTACTTTACTTTTGTATGTATATGTGCATACATATGTATATGCGATATTACGATCCAACTTCTCAAGCTCTGATAAGTTTCAGCTGTTTATGTACTGCAATTTTTTAGGCCTGCAAAAAATGTCAACGTTAAACTGGGATTGAACTTGTAAAAACATCACCATATTGCACAGCCTTTCTTTTATCATTATGTCCCGTTCAAAAACTAAAAATGAAAAGTCACTGTAATGAGAGCGTCTATATAAATTTACGTTACAGAAAGATCAATGCAAAAGTGTGGGTCCCTTTACTAATAAGCAACTATTCTATTGACTTTTAGATATTTACTCAATCAAGGCATCAGATAGCATTAAGAACAGAGATGTCTCTTTGTCTGATTAGAATGTGAGTTTTTTAATTATTATTCTTATAATTCTGGGTTCGTTTGTGTTTCATATATTTTTAACTTCCCATAGGAAGTTATTGTAATGGGTCCGATTTGTCAAATTGAAAATTTTGACATTTCTCGACGTTTCAAGGTCCTTAGAGTCGAAATAAAAGATTTTTAGAAAGATGTCTGTGCGTGCGTGTGTACGTACGTTCGTACGTCCGTACGTCTGTACGTCCGTACGTCCGTACGTTCGCGACGTTTTTTTCGTCGTCCATAGCTCAAGAACCAGAAGAGATATCGACTTCAAATAAATTTTGTTATACAGATAATAAGGCAGAAAGATGCAGAAAGGGCTCTCAAGAAAATTGCGTGGGTGGTTTTTTTACCATAGCAGTTTGAAAAAAAGGAGAAAATTTTGGTTAACCCTAAATATCTTACGAACCAAAAACGCTAGAGACTTGAATTAAATTTTATATAATATATTGTAACGTGATACCAAACAAATATATTTTTTGAAAAAAAATAATATAACGGCTTTTTTGATAAATCAATAAAACTGAAAAAAAAAAATTGTCACCTCCAAAATTTTACGACTGAAATATGATTTCATCTCCAAAACAATTTTGTGCAACGAAGAATAATGTTTTTGATATCTGATAAAATTTTGAGAAAAATCTAATTGACAGTTTTTTTTATAAAAAATAAAAATCTAAAAAAAAACATTACTCAAAGTTGGTAAAAATTGAATATCGATTCAAATATCTTTTCAAAAACTTAAAATTTAGGATTCAAACTTATTTTATGTTATGAGGAATATTGTTTTCAACATTTTGAAAAATTTTGAGCAAAATCGAATTGACAGTTTTTTTACAAAAAATAAAAACCTAAAAAAAGAATATATAAAAGTTGGTAAAAATTGATTTTCGACTCAAATATCTTTTCAAAACTTTAAGATATTGGCTTTAATTTACTTTAATCTTTCAAAAAATATAGTTGTCAACATTCAGTTAAAGTTTGAAAAAAATTGAATTAACAGTTTTTTTTACAAAAAATAAAAACCTAAACAAAATTTATAAAAGTTGGTAAAAATTGATTTTCGACTCAAATATCTTTTCAAATCTTTGAGATAATAGCTTTTAATTAATTTTTACTTATAAGAAATATTGTTTTGAACATTAGGACAAATTTTGAGAAACATCGAATTTACTGTTTTTTTTACAAAAAATGTATAAAAGTTGGTAAAAATTGATTTTCGACTCAAATATTTTTCCGAAAATTGTAGATATTGGCTTTTAACAACTTTTATCTTTCAACAAATATTGTTGTCAACATTCAATAAAATTTTGAAAAAAATCGAATTGACAGTTTTTGTGCAAAAAATTAAAAACCTAATAAAAATTTACCAAAAGTTGGTGAAATATCTCAAACTCAAATATCTTTTCAAAAACTTGAAATATTTTCTTCAAACTAATTTTATCTTATAAGAAATATTGTTTTCAATATTCGATAAAATTTTGAAAAAAATCGAATTGACAGTTTTTTTTACAAAAAATAAAACTCTAAAAAAAAACAATTCTAATACTTGGTAAAAATTTACTTTCAATTTAAATAGCTTTTCAAAAATTAAAAATATTGGCTTCAAACTTGTTTTATTTCACAGAAAATATTGTTTTCGATATTCAGTAATTTGTATATAAAAATCCAACAGTCCGTTTTTTCATTAAAAAAAATCTACAAAAAATAGTACGCAAATTTGGTAAAAATTGGTACGAGTACATTTATAGACAAACTTAGAAGCAAGACAAATCGACAGACGGGATGGGAAGTTATCAGTGTGGGTCGCATCCCAGCCTCTTTTTGTATCTCAAATCAAAGCATTAGAACGTATGAACGTATCTCTTTGAGTAGGTGTAAACATTAGATGTATGTTTATGACGGAAAATCTTTAAGAGGCAATCACTTTAATTGATTTAATAGCAAAATGCTTATTCATCAAATATTCCATATTATTCATTTATGCATATTCAGTATTCACATATCTTTTCTTTATCTATTATTCATTTATGCATATTCATTATGCACATATCTACACACGTAAGTTATAAGGGGTCGTAAGGTTTTTGTAGTTATCTTTCTGTCTATTAATAAATATTGAAACTTATAAAAGAAAAGCAAATTCATATAAATATATCAAACATACATACATCTGTATATTAAAATACAATTTCCTTAAATTTTGCTCTGATGTACAGTTGCAATGAATTTCATAATAAAAGAATCCTCAGGGAAGAAAGCCAACGTTTTACCCACAAATCGACTATTTTCTATATTTGTGTTTATATGGTCACTAGCTATGGTGACCATTTTATATACATTTTTGTAGGAGAATATAATTTTAGCCAAAAATGGAGTCATTTTTTAACTTGTAGCTTTAAAAACTTCAAGTTATTAGCTTTCTATATGTTGAGCTTTTAACAGGAAAAAATATGGAACTCAATCATTTTTACTAATGAAAGTACACGGAAAGAAGTGTAGAGTATTTATGACAATGCTTGTATGCCCTGGAGACCCATACTAAAAAAGTATCTGTGGAATTCCTAAACTTTCTTGCAACAACTCCTATAAGTATGGGACTATGTACTATACTGAATGGCCTCTTTCACACGAGACGGTTTCGTCCGTACGGTTAAAATTTGTACGGTTTTTATACGTGAGCCATTAATAGTAAACTAATAAAATTAACTACAGCTTTCACACTGGACGGAAATGGGTTTTTTCCGTACGGACGATTTAAAACAGCCGTCTCAACGACTGAAATATACGGCGACCGTGCCGTCGCGCTCCTTCTTATCATTGGCGTACGTGACTACGTAAACGCATTCACAAAAGACGATTTTTATTCGTCTGCCGTCCGTTTTTATGTTAACTTGTACTAAAGCCTTTTAATTTAAAATATAACCAAACGAAGACGTTTCACGCGAAAAATACGTTTTTGTGTGAAAACAAAGTCCGTACGGACGAAACCGTCTCGTGTGAAAGAGGTCTATGGTACCACAATCTTTGCTTGTAACACATGGGCGCATAGTACGTTTCACGAGACAGCATTACCTGCAGCCCCATACTGTATCGGAGATGTCGCAATGCTACTAGTTTTTACAGCAATAATTTATGGCGTGATAATCGATACCCTTATTGGATAAATGTCAATAGCGTATGGGTATAACTACTGTATCGATATATTTCTACAATTATAAGGGATATAACAATAATGGATAGACTTTTCCTGCTAAGAGCGTTGTACATGTCGCAAGCATGGGCCTGACTGTCATACTGACATTGATGTATCGGCTATAGCTATTGTCGACGTTATTATTCTCAGTATGGCCTAATTAACTATGCTTACAACTTTTTAGCCAATGGAAATCTTCTAAGCCATACAGTTGCGTTCACACCCATACAGACGTTGTAACAATCGCAATGTATTTCTTTCCGTGTACCCTAATGAATTGAGGAATATTTACTATTTTCAGAATTGTTAGGTTTCACAAACAGTACTTCTTCGAATGATTAATATGTCCTTTATTTATTCTATCATATGAGGTTTATAAAATATGCTCCTTCAAAATGTTACAACAAGACAGGGATTTCTTAAGTCAAAGTCAAAAATCAAAATATCCCTTAACAATAAATTGTTTTATGGTATTAAGTATCCCAAATCTTTCTCTTCTAAACATACAATTTAGATCATTTTAGTATCCAACTTAGTTTCTGAAAAATTTCATATTTGACTCTAAATGAAGTTTTAAGAGAAACTGAATTGAATTTTTGTCTTAATTTTTAGTGTTGGTTTTGAATCCAAACTTTTATTCTATCTATTTGCTTAAGTTGTAAAAATGCATTTTTTCAACATTATTTTTGTTTTTTGTTTTAACACACATATTTCAGAAAATTAATATGATAAGATCGCTTAGTAAATACTGATACGTTACCAAAAAAAAAAACTTATTTTTAAAGTGTTTTGCCCTTTTCTGTTGAAAACCTTTTAAGTGTTTTTACTTTTTACTTTAAAAATTTAGATAGCCTTAAAAAGACATATGTGTACGGTTTTCTCGAATTTTAAAAATGATTATCTCAAGATCCTGATGCATTAATTTTTAAGTGTAATTAGGAATTTGTGTATGCAAAATGTTCTGGAAATGTAGAAAGTTCCCCAAATTTAAAATAAGATTTCTGGTGAGCAGATAAATAGAAGTTTTGAAACGTAAATTTCAATAATAGAACTCGTCTTTTCCCATAGACACATTTCTTTCCCATATTATTTGGCCTAAACAAAAAATATGGTCAACCTATGGTTACGAAACTACTATACGTTATTGCAACTTATTTGCCGAAAATAGAAGAAAACTTTGAGGGTTTTCATTTTATTGTACTTTTGTTTATTTGTTTGCTTCCCCACAGAAAAAAGTTTTATCGACTGAGATAGACAGCACTTTTGTATATATGTATGTATGTACCTTACCTAAATGTATATAGAAAAGTGTTTGTTTTATAGATGATTTCAATTGATTGAATAAGCTGCCTAATTAGAGTAAAATGAACTTAATATAAAAGGATATCGCTTAGGTGTTTTACTATACAAGCTTATTGTAGTTAGTAATCCTATGTATAAACGAACCTAATATTAGGAAAATTAAAGTTGAGTATGAGATCAATAGTAAATACAGGAAGCCAAAGGATTTTCCGTCGACAATAGCTCAATAATGTTTGATCTTTTTGAAATGGCCTATTAATTGGAGAAATTAGCTTAGCATTTTCTTTCTTTTTATATTGTGCACACACAGAGCTATTAGGAAAGGAGGGTATTATTAGAAAGGAAAAAACTTAAGTTTTGAATGTCTGCACATTGTAAAGAGAGGGAAATATTGAGCCTAGTAAAGCATTGTAGTGCTGCTAAAGAAAGAATCTCTGTACTTAACAGTACGTCCGAAATTAGGCTCAAGAGTAAACTGATAGGCATTCCTATAGCAGCACGGGTAGTACGGTTAAATTGTTTAAGGGGAGGAATGCAACTGGCTATTTCAATGAAGCATTATTTATAAAAATAACGATAAAATAATGACAGATATAAGACCTTGCGGCAGTGTTCTTGAACTTTGAAGCAAATGTCTCGGTAAGAGAACGATCTCCAATCATTTTTAGAGCTTTTTTTTCAATTCTATCCAGAAGGCTCAAGTACGTTATTGGAGCACTAGATATATGAGTTATATTCAAGTTTGGGCTCAGCAAACTGTGCTGCAAGCAAATTGGCTTTATTAATCGAGCTTACAAAAGGAGTGTCATTGGAAACAAGCGTAGAAACTGACGATGAGGTAGTGTTGCACACATTTTTTACAAATGACCAGAAATTTGTACTACCTTTGGGACATATTATTATTTTGGCCGTAATTTCTGGTCATGCGAAAATTCAATACGTCGTATATGTCCGTTATAAGTCTTTTTAAATCCGGAAACTTATTATCTCTTTACAGCTCGAATCAAAACATGAGTTTTATTTAGGTTTGATAGATTTACACAACGAATTAAGTTTGTAACCATACCTGCGCTGGAATCCACGTCATGCCATGAATGTTACTGTCTTAACAGCATTTTAGCTTTGAGGGATGAATATTTTTTCAATATTCACGTTAACAGTTTGTTGGCCCTTATTTTTAGAGTTCTGTATTTTTTATTTCCAGAGTTTTATTTTGAAGTATACAAAAATCTTAAACAAGAGAGGGAGAGAGTAAACTTGAAATATGCAAGCGTCTTAAAAGCATTTTTATTAAAAGTGTGTGTATCGCTAATAACAATGAGATTGATATGAATGGAATTTTAATTTTTAATCTGCCATTGCCTTTAACCGACTACAACTGGACATATCTACACACGTAAACTCATAACACAAAGCCAAAACTACATTCACCCATTTTTCATTTTACTTTTTTACCTTCCACTATTTTTCAAATTTTAGTTCCTCGTTCAAATTTTGATATGGAATGACATGAAAACTTTTATATTATACCCAGACGATAAAAAATTGACAAATGACAGTTTTTATAGTTTCACTAGATTCTCCCGCACTTTATGCTGACGTAAATGTCACAGAAAACTTCACCCATGCAAAATCAATTTTTTAGTTTCCTTTTGTCATTAATAGAGTCAGAGTTAACATTGAACTAAACCTCACGATGTACAATCATATAAATACTTGGACGAAGCAGAGGCGACATCATTCGTTGTTTACGACTAACTTTTGTCAGAAATAGTATAAGGAAAAAAAATAATATATTTAGCAAAGGCCCAACCAGTCAATGTCATAATTTGTCTCCACAATGTCATGTTAATAAATTGAAAGTAACATAATCGTATAAACGTATCACTTTGGTGAATAAGCGTCTGCAAAGAAGACAAAAAGGAAGATATATTTCCCAATTGAATGAGTACATGTGGAATGTAGCATAAATCAACTTTAACCAATCTTCAAATGGGACGAAGAGATTGAAGAAAAACATTCTAAGATCTTATGCAACGAATTAAAAAAATAGCTAATTTATTTTTAATTATTTTTTGGAATTTATCGTATTCATCCCCTAAATCAAGCTGAAAAATTTTAAAGAAAAACAACGAAATGTTGATTCACATTATAAAGTCATCCTAAATTCAACAACCTAATTAATTATGGACCTACAAATCAAAATATGCTTCCCACTTTATGTATATTAAGTAAGGGTGGAGATATAAAAGAAAACTAAGCAGCGCTGTACACTTGCGTCATTTTAACGCGCTTTTGTTGTGAAGAGTGTTTTTCAACGCTGGCAACAAAACTGTGTAAGCTCTTCCATATCTCCTATTCTACAGGTCCGATCAGATGGAAAACATTATTTGTCCAGCCTGTCCCTAAAAAAGGCGAATACTTCTCACCCTCTAACTTTAACCTAAGTGTACTTACGTCCCTTCTCTTCTGATAACATTGATCAATTTTCATAGTAAGAAATATATTGAAGAACAAAAACTTCTTAATGATCGGCAGTGTGGCTGGTGATCTCATGGTTTATCTCATCAAATATTGGAACAAATCTTAACATCGTTTTCAGAAAGTAAAATTATTAAACTTGATGTTTCAAAGGCATTTCATAGAGTTTGGCATTAAACTCTTTTTTCAAAAATGTCGGACCGTTCAATTCAAGTAGTATTGAACGGGTTCTAGGCAGGTGCTCCAATAACCCACTTTAGTCTCTTGGACAGAATTCAAAAGATAGTTAAAAATCATAGTTGAACAATTCAACCATAATACCCGTACTGCTGGCAATTAAAGTCCGATTCGGGCACATTGTGAAATACAGAAATTCTTTTTTTAGTTGGACTAAACGGATATGGAATGCTTTACCACACTCAATAATTTTTACCATGTGCAGACATTCAAAATCAATGCACATCGATATCTCCTTTCCAATGCTATCCTACTTTCTTAATTGCTTGCACAATATAGGGTATAATATCAACTTGAGTGGGCGTTTAAATTAAAAAAAAATTCCAGGTTTGAAGTTTTGAGTTGTAACAAATACATTCAATATTTAAATTCGAACACTTTGCTAGGACATAATCTTTTGTGGCCTCATATTTTAGATCCAAAGGTACCAAATTTAGGACACGAATTTAGCACATTGAAAAGAGTACAAGTATTTTTCTACTTTTAATTCTTTATTACTAGCAAGTAACGGTTCATTTTTATGTTGTTACTATGACTACCTTATACGGTAATAAAACTGTGTAATTGATTGAAAAGTAAATTACCGTTTTGCGAAAAATGAAGATTGTTTGTGATTTGCGTTGTTTTTAGCTGGACATAAATTTAGCCCGTTTTGCAATCAAAGAGTGTATTTTTAATTTTCGTGTTTTTTTAAATGAAAATAATAATTTTTGAAGTACATAATTAAATATTCCTTTAATGATCTATATTTATAAAATAAAAAAAATGAATTAGTCATGGCAAAAGAAAAATAGTGCTTAAAGAAAAAACGGAGGCTGATCTTGAAAATGAAATCAAAAGGGTGGACGGTAACAGACATTTCTTAGTTGTTAGAATGCTCCAGGAAGCCGGTTTATAATGTCCTTCGTTATTTCAAAAAGTTTGGAGTGATTGTAAACGTTAAACAAAACCCCCGGGCCAGAAAGACAACTACAAATGAAGATAGAATTATTTATAGGTTATCGACCAAGGATTTGTTTAATACCTCCAGTGCCATTTGAAGCGACCTTTCAACGAACTATGGAGTAAATGTTTCCTCAAGGACCATAAGACGGCGATTAAATGAAAATGATTTACGTGGGTGCGCTGCTCAGAGAAAACCGCTTGTATCAAAAAAAATCTGAAATCTAGGTTACAGTTTGCCAAAGCTCACCCAGACAAACCAATTAGTTTTTGTAAAAACGTGTTCTGGAGCGATGAATCCAAATTCTGCCGGTTCGGATCGGATGGGAAAAATATGTATGTCGTCCAAAAAACAGGGAATATGATCCAAGGCACACCAATAAGACGGTGAAACACGGTGGAGGCAACTTTATGGTCTGGGATGCTTTTTCATGGCACGGCCGGCGGCGTTGGCCACATCGTAAAAATTGACTCCAAAATGGACCAGAACGATTACAGAGATATCCTGTTGGATCATATGATACCCTACGCAGAAGACCATTTGCCGTTATTATGGCGCTTCATGCACGACAACGACCCTAAACACACTTCAAAGTTAGTGAAGTGTGCCTTAGCGGTTTGAAGTGGCCAGCACAATCACCCGATCTTAACCCGATCGAGAATTTGTGGTATGATGTTGAACATCATCTTGAGCAAAAAAACACAACCAATTTAACAAAATTGTGGTACGAGTTTCAAAATGCTTGGTATGTAATTCCAAAGTCACGATGTGAGGCTTTGGTTGAAAGTTTGTCAAGAAGAATTGCTTCTGTACTGCAAAATAAAAGGTTCCCTATCAAATACTAAGAAAAATTGATAACGGCAATTAAAATTTTATAAAGGAATTGTTGAATGTGCTTAATTCGTGTCCAGGCAAAAAATTGATGTTTCTACATTCCATATTTTTTTCTTCTTACAGATGTTAAACATATTTGATGAAGTACTATGAAAACATAGTGCTATGTATATGTTATGTAAATAAAATATAATTAATTTCATAATAAGAAAACAAATTGAAAATTAAACGGTTTTTATTTTCTTTAACAAATGTGCTAAATTCTTGTCCACCACTGTATATTCAAAACAAAAATTGATTTTTCGAATTTTCTGGTGTGGCTTAAGGCCTTGAGAAAGTTTAAAAAGTGAATGAATTGTATTTCCCGTTTATGATTCTCGTACATATTTTTAACCATTTAATTTTAAAAATTGTAAATTTTTTTTGAATTTCGGCCCTTTCTTTTGAAATTTTTTACATAAAGGTTTACAAATTTGCAAATGTTCAACACAACAAACCTGGAACCACTTTCAATCAATGGAATTTTAAAGAAATGTTTTCAAGGGTCTAAAATATTTAAGAATGAAATGATTCTTGTCTTTCTTCGAACTTGTAATAAATAAAATCAAAATCAGCTATGAATTGTATATCGTGTTATTCTTGTATATTGGAATGGAAAGCAGAGAATATCTTTGTAAAAGTGTTAAACTATACATCGACATTCTTCATCTTCAAACCCTCAACAGTAATGTTCCAGTTAAATTTAATTTTTTTACCAGTCAAAATTAAATTCATTGTCATTAAACCAACGTCATTAACTAGGTTCTCAAACTTAAGAATACCGGTGTAGTTTGAAAATTGAAAGACATGACAACTACTCGCACTAAAGACAGAAGACATACTTTTTTTTGCTTTTAATTTAGTTGTTATTTCGAAATTGCGTGTAAGCTCTTACCGTGCGTCAAATAAATTAAATAAAAACAAAAAATGGAATTAGGGTTTTAGAGGAATGGGAGTTTTAATTTTACATGCGGAAAATAAATATAACGTGTTTTTAGGAAATGTTTTCTTTGTGAAAAGGAACTTCACAAAATATGATAAGGAGATAATTTAAGGTTTAAGAAGTTCCCACAAATTCTTAAAGGTTGAAAAATATCATTTCACCAATTATGAAAAGTATTTTTGACCATTTTTGTACGTAGAGGCTAATGTTAGTGGCTAACAAAATAAATATTTAAATATGTATGTATTTTAGAAAAAAAAATAGTGCAAGGATTTCGAAAAATTATTATACTGACATTTATCTTATAGTCAAAAAACAAATATGAACCAAAACATGGACTGCTTTTCATATACTAAATATACCAGCAATGTATCACTTGACGTGAACATGAACCGTCTTTTGCATAACTTTCTAACAAGCTGCTTTCCAGTGTTGGATACCTATGAAGTACGAAAGAATTACAACAAGTAACATCAAAAGACAATATTCTTCCTCATAAGCACTCTTCCCAACTGTTCCTTATGTGATTCCTTGTCATTCTCAAGAATAATGGCGTTTCCATATTTATACCTTTTTAGATATGGTTCTATGGACCATGCATGAAGAAACTTGGGTTGTCATTTATTCAAGTATATGGTACTTCTTATGGCTTTGTCTTCTCATTACATAGATACGTAAGTTTTTCTTTCATGCTAATATGTTTTAAGAATATGAGGGACATAATGTTTAAACCGTTCTTATAAATTCAAATAATTCAAAAGAGGCAACACTTTAACAAGAATATTTTTTATATGATTTTCTATATGTACAAATTATACGCTCCCAAACATCGTCATTACCAACAAATTCCCAATCCAAAGACGAAAAATAAAACATGAGTCATTAGAGAAAAATTGCAAAATGTTGTTTGTTTGTCTTTTGTAATTTTAATAAGTGAGAATTGACGACAAAAAAACTAATGTTTAACTAATAACTAGCCAAAGGATGTTATTGTAAACGGTCTCATTTTTCGAATTGAAATGTTTGACTTTTCTTACCGTTTAAAGGTTTCTACAATCTAAATCAAAGATTTTTAGAGAGATTAATGTGTGGGAAAGTACATTCGGGATTTTATTTTTCGGTAACCATATCTCAAGAACCAGAAGGGATATCGACTTAAATAAATTATGTCTTACAGATAATAATGTCGAAACATGCAAAAAGGACTTTCAAAGAAAATGAGTGGGTATTTTTGTATTTATTATTATTATTATTATTATTATTATTTATATTTATTAGTAAGAAAGTGAAAATGTTGCCTTCAAATTGTATCGTATACCAAATATTATTGAAAATGTATAGAAATATTTTGTTGTCAGATTTCTTATCAAAAATAAGAATCTGCAAAAAAAACTACGCAAAATTTGTAGGAACTAAGATGATGGTATTGACTTTAAAATATGAAGTTTCATTCTATGCAAAATTTTGTTTTTAAGAAAAATCCAAACAATGTTTTTTTTTTTTATAAGAAATACGAAATTTCAAAAAATTCTGATAAAATTTATAAACATTTTTAGTTTTTGAATAAAAATGTTGGGAACAAGGGCAAATATTGAAACCAAATTTATTTTATCATATAGAAAATATTGTTGCTTACTTTTAGTCACTGACTAGAACTGGTTTTCCAAGTATCATGAGAACAAAGAATGATTTATGTATCTCACACAAACATTGTAATTAATGTTTTGTTTAATCTTTAGGCAAATCAAAAGACCGGAACGGATGGGAAGTTATCAGTGTGGGTCACATCCCACCTTCTTTTTTAATTTTTTTCTTACGTCATATTATGTTATATTAATCCTTTGGTTGTAAATATTTAATTAATATAGTCAAAATAAAGTACTTGAGGAAACATTTTCCAAGTTGATTATATTCATTGAAACATTTAATTTTGAGCGATTAACTTAGAAATTTTAAGCGAAAATGAGTGAAAATTTATTGAAAAAAAAATTATTAAGTAAAAAAGATTTAAGCTGGACTTCAGATATTTGTAATAAGTTTTAATATTCTTGGAATTCAATTAATAACTTAAATTTAACGGTTTCCGAGAAAATCATAAATAAAGGCCAAAAAGAACGAATTAATGTTTACTCGTTTTAGGCTTATATCTTCTAAGTTCTTCGAATTTTCTCAACAACGAACCGATAGATTTTCATTAATTTTTTTGTAAAATGTTTTTTCTTCCCTTGGTACCCCCATAGAACCATTATTTTATTTTAAAGTTTTCTCAATAACTTATAAGCCGATTTCATTATTTCTTTTTCTGCATTGATATTTTTTGATTTCGAAGAAAATATTTAACTATTTATCTTTTCGATATCTCGAAAACAGGTAAACATTTTTAATCGAAATTTCAATGAAAAAATTATATTTATTAGCACAATAAAACTACTTAACAAAAATATTTTTAAAAAAGAATTGGAAAATTTTGTACGTACAAAAATTATTTGCAAAAGACGCACTCAAGATTTTCGAAAAAAAAAAAATAATTTTTTTTTGATTAATTAAATGGCAATTATATATTTGAAGAATAAATATTTGTATGTGTACATTTTTAAATTTTAGAATAGAACTATTTGTAAACAGTCTCTTTGGATACGAGAACAAGTTCGTGTGACCAAGTCGTGTATTTTATTTTAATTAATCCTACCCTCGTCTCCTAAGTATCAGGTGCTTCAACTAATGGTTTCCATCCTTTTTTGTTCTCATTTATTTAATATGTCTTACTGTTAATCATACTTTGGCTTGGCAAACAAAACTTTAGAAAAACAGAAGTATGACGAATTCAAACCTTTGTTTAAGGTAATTAAACCAAGAAGAAAGGTTTTGAAACAATGTCTACACTCAGCCCAAATTTGTGTACACACTAATTGTGAAAAGCAGTGAGAGATGAATTTAATTTATTTTAACCTGAATAGTATTTACCAACAAAATTATTATCGCATGAGTGCAGACAATAGTTGACAACTGTAAAACTAGACAGAAAAAAACATACATATACAAATTAAATTTGAGAAGCAAATCTATATGTATGTATGTATGTATGTGATTACTTAATGTGATTACGACTTTAAAATAAAAAAAGAGCCTAGAATGCGACCCACACTGATAAGTTCCCATCTCGTCTGTCGATTTGTCTTTCTTTAAAGGTTTGTAGATTTTCGTATTTTGTTAAAAAAATATTCTCCATAGTGATGAAATAGTTGGATATCAAAATCTGTTTTTGTGACGCCGGTCTAACGGACTGGGTTCTGCAACTGAAGATTTCTCGAAATGTGTTACTAATAGTTGTTTTTTTTTCAAATTCAAATCTTACAAAAAACAATAACGGAGAAGAAATTTATTCGAAACTTTTCGCACACCCTGTCTCACAGACCTGTAGGTCATCGTTGGCGAGAAAAGGAGATTTTTAGTCGAAAACCAATTTCTACCAATTTTTGAAGCAATTCTAAAGTCTAGTCTAGTCTAGTCTAGTCTAGTCTAGTCTAGTCTAGTCTAGTCTAGTCTAGTCTAGTCTAGTCTAGTCTAGTCTAGTCTAGTCTAGTCTAGTCTAGTCTAGTCTAGTCTAGTCTAGTCTAGTCTAGTCTAGTCTAGTCTAGTCTAGTCTAGTCTAGTCTAGTCTAGTCTAGTCTAGTCTAGTCTAGTCTAGTCTAGTCTAGTCTAGTCTAGTCTAGTCTAGTCTAGTCTAGTCTAGTCTAGTCTAGTCTAGTCTAGTCTAGTCTAGTCTAGTCTAGTCTAGTCTAGTCTAGTCTAGTCTAGTCTAGTCTAGTCTAGTCTAGTCTAGTCTAGTCTAGTCTAGTCTAGTCTAGTCTAGTCTAGTCTAGTCTAGTCTAGTCTAGTCTAGTCTAGTCTAGTCTAGTCTAGTCTAGTCTAGTCTAGTCTAGTCTAGTCTAGTCTAGTCTAGTCTAGTCTAGTCTAGTCTAGTCTAGTCTAGTCTAGTCTAGTCTAGTCTAGTCTAGTCTAGTCTAGTCTAGTCTAGTCTAGTCTAGTCTAGTCTAGTCTAGTCTAGTCTAGTCTAGTCTAGTCTAGTCTAGTCTAGTTAGTCTAGTCTAGTCTAGTCTAGTCTAGTCTAGTCTAGTCTAGTTAGTCTAGTCTAGTCTAGTCTAGTCTAGTCTAGTCTAGTCTAGTCTAGTCTAGTCTAGTCTAGTCTAGTCTAGTCTAGTCTAGTCTAGTCTAGTTAGTCTAGTCTTGTCTAGTCTTGTCTAGTCTTGTCTAGTCTTGTCTAGTCTTGTCTAGTCTTGTCTAGTCTTGTCTAGTCTTGTCTAGTCTTGTCTAGTCTTGTCTAGTCTTGTCTAGTCTTGTCTAGTCTTGTCTAGTCTTGTCTAGTCTTGTCTAGTCTTGTCTAGTCTTGTCTAGTCTTGTCTAGTCTTGTCTAGTCTTGTCTAGTCTTGTCTAGTCTTGTCTAGTCTTGTCTAGTCTTGTCTAGTCTTGTCTAGTCTTGTCTAGTCTTGTCTAATCTTGTCTAATCTTGTCTAATCTTGTCTAGTCTTAACTAGTCTTGTCTGGTTTGTTCTGGGTTTTGAATATTTTTTAATTTTTAACTGTGTTTTCGTTGTTTAAATTGGTCTGTTTAGATTTTTAGTAAGCATTTATAAAATTGCCAGTCTAGAGACACTTTCTTTCATAGTAAAAAATGCTATTATTAAATCCCTGGAGATCAAATTTGCTTCCGAAAATTTTGAAGTTATTCAAAAATTAAATATCCCCAATTTATTGAAAATATTACCATTGATATTAACAGAAAACGGTCCAAATTTTGAAATAGTGAACTATGAATTATATAGCCTACATTAAAGTTAATAATAAAACCAATATAAGTTGAAGTTAATAAATCCCTATCGCCCCTAACAATACAATTTTAATTAAGAATAATATAACGTAAAATAGCTTACCTTCCATTCTTTGACCTGCAATTTTTCTCCTTCTTGAATAACTGTGCCAAAAAATCACTTTATTGTATGTATAACACTAAACATAAACACTACACTTTTTACCGAGTACGAATGCAAAAACAAACAAACAAAAACACAAACACTTTATTATATTTTTAGAATTTTTAACTTTATCATTTAATTAAGATTTTTATATTTTTAATGTCGCGCACTTTATGTTAATATTTCTAACGATCCGAACGAAACAAACTCACTTTATGAACTGGACAAAGATCATGTTTAATCTTGCTTAAATTGCAATTGCAAACCAAAAACACTCTATTATTATTAGAGTGTTTTTTTTTCAAACAGTATCCCTTTCCTTATCCACCTGTTTGAATCTGTTGCCTTTCGCATTCGCACTGTTTCGTTTTTCTCTCTCTTTGTCAGTATTGGACATTGGTATCGATGGAATAGGATATGTTAAATGTACATAAGAATTCACTCATAACTCTTTTCTCGTCAACTAAAATTTTCAGAGTGGCGGAGAAGACGGAACGTTATGTTTATTTGGGTTCGGGTCAGGTGGGTGGTAAAATGGAATGGGGAATGCATTTCTTTTTTGAGTGGATTCTAGATCTTTTTTCTCTTCTTAAACCAATACCCAGCAAGTAAACTTCGGCGGGAATATTCAAATTCAAATTAAAACGAACTACTATTTTTTTTTGAGAATATGATCTCTGAAGGATACATATATGTACATATGTATGTAAAACTTACAGAGTTTAATTATCTTAGAATTAATATTAATATAATTTGGATCGACGAAATTTTGATCTTATCATATTTTTAAACTTGAAAAAATTAACATTACAGTTCTGTATAACTGCAACATTGTAAATTCTTAAAATGATATAAAGGGTTCTTAAATTTGCGGATTGAAAGGTAAACGTAAAAAAGAGGCTGAGATGCTTCTTCCCATCTAACTTCCCATACCGCCTGTAGATTTGTCTTTCTTACAAGGTTTGTAGGTTTTTCGTGTTTCGTTAAAAAAGGAGCCAGTTGAATTAGTTAAAAAAAAATTTTAAATTAACAACAATATTTTGCATATGATGAAATAGTTCGATTTCAAAATCCATTTTAGTTAACGAGATTTTAAGTCGAAAACCAATTTCTACCAATTTTAGTATCATTTCTTAAAAGTTCATATTTCCTTTATAAATAAATAAAAATTGGATGAAGGAAATTGATTTGAAGTCGATATCTTCTATTGTTCACGATACAGAGAATTTTTACGAAATTTGCATACTATTTTCTGTACATTTTATTTTTTATGAAAAAACTGACTTTTGGATTTTTATACAAAATTAAACAATATTCTCTGTGAGATAAAATAATTAAATAAAATTTGAAGTCGATATTTTTAATTTGTTGAAAAGATATTTGAGTCGAAAGTTAATTTTGATCAAGCTTTGGTATTGTTTGTTTTTAGTTTATAATTTTTTTTTTTAAATAAACAGTCTATTCGATTTTCTCAAAATTATACAGAATATTGAAAACAACATTTCTTATAAAATACAATCAGTTTGAAGCCAATATCTCAATGCTTTGGAAAGATATTTGAGTCGGAAATCTACTTTTACCAACTTTTTTTTGATATTTTATTTTTGGTAAAAAAAAATGTCAATTCGATGTAGCTCACAATTTTACTGAATGTTGAAAACAATATTTTTTGTAAGGTAAAAATTGCAATCATCTCAAATTTTTGAAAAGATATTTCAGTCGGAAAACAATTTTTACCAACTTTTATTATTTTAGTTTTTCTTTTTTTTGTAAAAAAAACTGTCAATTCGATTTTTCTCAAATTTTACCAGATGTCAAAAACGTTATTCTGCGTTGCACAAAATTATTTTGGAGAAAAAATCATTTTTTGTTCGTAAAATTTTCAAGATGACAAACATTTTTTTTCAGGTTTTTAAATTTAATTCAAGTCCCTAGTGTTATTGGTTCGTGAGATATTAAGTTTAACCTTTTTTTTAAATTGCTATAGTAAAAAAACACCCACGCAATTATTTTGAGGGTCCTTTCTGCATCTTTATGCATTATTATCTGTGGTATTGGAGACATCTCTCTAAAAATCTAACGTCGGAAAATGTCAACATTTTCAATTCGAAAAATATGACCGATTACAATTACTTCTTATGGAAAGTTAATAAAAAGGGAAACTTTTTGAAATTTTATTTGAAAACTGCAACAAATTCAAATTATTTAAATTTAGATTTTTCGTAGTATGCAATATTAAACAACATCTGTTTGTCACTTAAATTCTCTAAATCAATTTATTTTTTTAATATTTTCTTCCAGAGTAAATCATGATTCTCAGAACAGCGATCCTATTGGTAAGTCAAAACAAAACTAAACAAATTTTATTATGTAGTAAAGGTGGTTACTCAGCCCTATCATGAATTCCATCGTAATCGGAAATTTTTACGAATCCCGAAAAACTGTATCATGAAATCCGTTCGTAGTGGAAAATCTCATTCAATTATGCATTACGAACGGATTACATGATACAGTTTTTCGGGATTCGTAAAAATTTCCGATTACGATGGAATTCATGATAGGGCTGACTATAAACCTTTTAGAGTATAAATAATTAATTCGATGTACAACAATACAAAAATTGAGAAAGTTTGCTTAAGTGTGAAATTGTTTTTGCTTTGTGACGAAGATATAAAATTAATTATACGGTAAATACATAAAAGACTTAAGTTGATTTTTGAATAACAGCGGATTTTTATCGGATTGTTTATATTTTGAAGAGGAATTACGGTACCCTTATTATTGTGTACGCACTCACATCACAAAACATTCAAGTGCATACGCTCCGATTCGATTCGATCCGATTCTAATAAAGGCATTGACAGACTGTTCAACAATTAAACATGGTCGGACAAATTGAGGCACAACTATGATTATTGGCTGTTAACAAACTTGACGAATCCTTTTACGGACTGCACTCAAACAAACTACTTTCTTAGCCAAATCAACACATTTTTTTCAAATTAATAAAATAAGTCTGAAACGCAAGCTATATAACATTTTTATATACATGCATTAATAAAAGCAAGTGAAAAGGTTATAAACAAAAAAGACAATAAGTTTTTCATTTTTACTTGCGGCATAAAGCAACTATACGGCAACTATGGCATTCGTAAAAAATTTCGAACAAGGGATTTTTATCTTACATTGAGCTTGGTTTTGAACATATTTAGGACCTCAAACCTGTTAAGTTCGTTGGGAACCCCTTAAGTGACAAAGGGCCTCTACTACGCCTACGCGCCATCGTGTACGGTTTCGAGAGATGTGTTTCATTTCTCTCCAACTTTTGCCTAGCGACGCTGATTCCGCCTCGACTGTTCTGCGCCATGTGCTTCTCGGTCGTCCAGCTCTTCTTGATTCTTATGTGAGTGGATTCCACTGCATTGCTATTGGCTTGGCCAGCAAAGGAGTTGTTACCTTTTCGAAGCGTATGTCCAATCCATTGCCACTTACGTCTTCGGTTTATAAATTCTATAGGTTCCTGACCTGTCCTTCTATGAAGGACCTCATTTTAAATACGGTTTGGCCAGAAAATCCTTAGGATGTAACGAAGACATCTATTCACGAAGGCTTGCTGCTTTCTTGTAATGGCTGAAGTAACTTTCCAAATGCTGCACCCATTAAGAAGCACAGATTCGACATTTTGGCGAAACAGTCGTAGCTTTGTTTTTAAGCTAATGAAATTATTCATCCAAATTTTCGACAGCATACGGAACGCCGCTTTTGCTTTACGATGCGTCTTGTTTGGTTCTGCCTTCGGTGGAGATGATACTTCGAAGGTATTTAAAGCTCTCCACTTGTCGCACTTGTTGCTGGGAAATATTTAATTGAGAGGATGTTCTGGTTATAAGGCTGATCATTTTTGTTTTGCCGGAATTAATTTTCAGTCCCACAACTTCTGCTTCTTCCACACTTGTTGTCATTTGATGTTGATCCATGATTCTATGAGAGAGTAATCAAACATCGTCCGTGTAATCCAAGTGCTTTAAATAGGATGTCAAAGTCCATTGGATGCCTCCGCTACCTGACAAAGCTCAGCGCAGTACATCGCTTATCACCAACCAAAACAATATTGACTCCGCTACGGATTTCAAAATCATCATGACAACCTACCATCGCTTCGTGTAGAACGTGACACTTGGATCCATCGTATGTTGCTTTAATAATAGCAATTCGTTTTTTCTGGGATGCCTCTCCTCCGGAAAGCTAACAAGATATATTTCCTGTTAACGCTATCAAAGGCCTTCTCGAAGTCGATGAACATTAGGTGTAGTGATGATCGATATTTAACGCACTGTTCAATAATAATCCGCAGGGTGTTCATATCATCAATACAGGAGGATCCAGCGCCTCAAGTTGTTCTCTGATGCCTTCCAGTATGACTTTTGCTACTAATTTGGCAACGAAAATTCCTCTCTAGTTTTCGCACTTTGTAAGATCTCCTTTTTAAGGAGCTTGATGATAATTCCCACTCATCGGGGAAGCTTTCGGTGGTTCAGGCTTCTTTTATGAGCGGATGAAGCAGTTCGCGTTGGCTCTGCTTGTAAAAGCTCTGCGAGAATTCCATCAAGTCCTATTGATTTGTTTGTTCTTAAGTGATTTAATTGCGGCGACGATCTCATCTTTACTGGGAGGTGCTGTGCGGATTCGGGGATTAGTTTGTTCAGGCGCTTAGGATGGCCTTTTTTAAAATGAATCGGAGTTTATATACACAATTCATATAAGTCTTTCTGACACAACAAAACTCAAACACATTCACAAAATATTAAAGGTTGACGCATATATTTTTAACGTGAAAGCTTTTATGGCAATTGGACTATCACATTTGCTATACACTGTTTTTCTGACATAGGTACATAGAGGAAAGTATTATTCTGAACGTATTTCTTTCTCCTATGCTATCTGGTTCCATTCGTTAGCTAGCCCCCATTTCATCAACATCACTATCTATATTATTGACTATAGAAATTCAAACGGTATTTTGCTTAAAAGGTGTAAAGTTGGAAAAGAAACAGGGTTTGAAATAATGATATAGTGTCAAAGCGTGTTAGCCCGACAAAGAAGAGTAAAGAAGTATTTACCAGTAGTAAATGTCTACCAAACATTGGCATTTGTCACATAAACAATTTTTGGAAAGCCATGTGTATTCCAGGGAAGTTAGTGATTTAGTTTTAAACAATTTTCGAATAAACTCATCAAAGGGGGAGTAAAGAATTTTAAAGGCTAAGTTAAAAACAAATTTAATTATCTGTATGTGAAAAAAAAAGTTTGTATGCCTCAAGGAAAGCGTATTATGTTGATCATAAGTACATAAGAGATGGGCTTATTTTTAAATTTCGTCGCCTTGTTTAGTACCCCTGCAATTCATGTCATTACCTTTTCCGAGGTATTCAAACTCTTATTTTTAGGGAAGAATTTTGGTTGTGTAGATTGCAGAAGTATAAAGCTACTCTGTTTTAGGCCAGTGACAAATGCCAGGAGAGGCAATGAAAAGGACATTTTTAAATTAATATTTTGTTCCATATTCGCGTTATTGCTGACATACATATTTGCTGCTAAAAGAGGATTAAAATTGATCCTTTAGGCTGTAATTTATTCGAAATTGCCCAAATCATTTTCACAGATTAACTGCAAACCCTTATCTATATTAAATTCTAAATTCAAAGCCATATCATTAAATTGTATGCATTTTATTTGTTCCTGAAAACCACACATCTAAAAAAAAAGGCTTTATAATTATTATACATCTGCTTTGTAGTATTAGATTCATAAATATAGATAGGCACATAGATTTATTATTAAAAGGTTAAGTGCAGGCATATACATACATATTCATGAGATTCCAGACTTGTTTTTTTTTTTATAAATTACAGACAAAGTCAAGGATAAAGATTTTTCACTCCACACTTTCATATTTTCTTGTAAACGCTCATCCTTGAATACTATTTTTTGTGCTTAAATAAGCATCTACAGCATAAAATCGGATAAGAGTTGCATAATTCATTCAAGGTAGAAGAAAAAACGAGGATTCCAATTAAAGAACGATTATTTTTAATAAGAAGTATGTGTGTTTAGTATCAAGCTTAACAAAAATGCGACTTTAGTGTAATGTTTTTTTTTTTTGAAAGAATTAAGTTCTTAAGTCAATATTTATCTTTTGAAACGTGAAATTAATGTTCCTAAATGATAAATTTTGTATATTCATCTGACGGGTGAAAGAGACAATAGAAAAACCTTCTGAAATGTAAACTTTTAAGAAAGTTGAATTATCAGCGGTTTCAACCAAAATTATGATGATAGTTAAGATAACGAAGTTCAATTATTTAGCCAAAAAAAAATAAAGTAAATCAAATCAATTAATTTAGATTCGTGTTCGTTAAATTTGTCGTTGCGGTAAATTTTACCAAAACAAGTTTCACCTCCCTTTTTGCTAACCATACCTTTAACAAATTCTTACTGCGGCCCCAAAACTCTAGAAGAGTTTAGTAGAAACCTGGACCATCAGCCGGTGACCTGCTCTTCTTACTGTTTGGGAAAGCAAATTCCACACCAACGAACTGTGCGACGGTTGGTCAACATATTGGCCTAATAACATCGTCAAAGGCATACGCATTATACCCATGCCCAACAATGCGTGTAGGAAAGTCACGCCAACATAACTTAGTATGGCCGGAGGGTCCATCATGAAGTATTAACGATCACTCCAAGAATATTTTAATAACATTCATTTTAATTATAGGCTTGGCTATCGACTTTCTTCAACATGACACATGTAAGTAGTTTTTCCAAAACCAAAATCGAGCGCGTGTAGGTTCTCGGTAACGCGAGAAATTCCACACGATTTTCCAGAAAGTCTTGGCTGGTATGGGTTCGAAGGTAAAGAGTTGAACTCACTCACTGAGATACCTGGCTTCTCTTTTTCTTTTTGTTTGCCATACATTTATCAAGAATTGAACTTCTGTCAATCTCAATAATTCAATTTGTATCTTTCTTTTCTATAAAAGATTCTGGTTTTTAATCCCGGCTTCGGCCAAGGTTTTCCAGGCAATAAAACATTATTTAAAAATTCCTTTTGCAAAACAAAACCCTTCTTTTATTGCGTAACTTGATTTGAAGACTAATTATCAGCTCTTGGTTTTGGTAAACTTCCACTAAAAAGTTTCCTGGCCCATTGTAATCAATACGACTTGCCGAAATTCACCTCTTCGTATTTCGATATTATTTTCATATCAAATAATTGATCACTTCGATTAATAAAATTATTCACCTAATCAAAACCCCCCTTCCAATATTGCTTGAAATATATTCACATGAATTCAGTCGGGTTTTTTTTTAACTGCAATCATTCCTTCTGGGTTTCTGTATTTAAAACGAGGACATGTCTAAAAATGTAATAACTTTTTTGTTCACTCTGATGAGTGAAATGGAGTATGTTTTAAGTTGAGATTTTTAATAATGTGTTTTTTTCGTTGTATTCATATGATCCAGTGACGTGACAATCTTATTACATATAACAATCACATAAAACTTAAAGATAACGCTACTTGGGATTGTATACAAATTAAAACTTAACCATAAATAACGAAAACAAATAACCCTCTTTAAATGCCAAAAAAGAACAACCTTAAAATTATTTCCATTGTATATAGTGTCAAAAAATGACATGTCAACATTACAAGAAGTAAATGGTAATTGTAATTGACCACGTAAAGTTTCTTAAGGAATCAACAACACAACAAATCGTTCACCTACTATAAAACTCACCACTAAACTTATTTCAAGTCAAATCTTTATTTTTATATGTTTTCTTAAGTCACTCGTTAGCAATTAAACAAGAAACAATGGACGTTACCATAATAAAAGGTTGTTACAATACCCAATACAAAATATATCCATTAGTCTTACCAACTTAACCCATTTTTGATTAAAGGTGTTTCTTTCCAAAGTGACATGATTCCCATTACTCAGCGATAACAATTATCATCACAAAAATTCTGCTACCCTTCATGTACAAGAACAAGCTTAACTTTATTTTATCGCTATTCGTGCAGCTTCACGTCCTTAGAGAGTTTAGTATTTTCAAAAGTAAATATATCCCCTGTTTTGTGAACAATTTGATTCAACATTCAATTGACATTTATTTCAATTTCCTTGGAGCAAAACATAACGCCAGAACTTAATGACTCACAAACATGCAAAAGTTCGCTTCAAATAAATATTCATGCAAGGCAAGCCAACCGAAGAAACAAAATTGTTTATAGTTTTATCCAATCCTTGAACCGATTGAGCCAAATCGGTAAGATAATGTAGTTTGCATTGTTAAAGTAAGAAAGGAAATGTACAATATAGCTTAAATGGTTCCCGGGTGAAGTCTTCTTAGCATCAATGAGTATTAAAGAAATATAGAAGGAAAACCCCATGCTTAACATGTACCATTTATTTATGTGATATTGCGTAAAAGTACCGTTTAAATTTTTAGTGCCGATAGAAGGAATTTTATAATAAATTCGTAAAAGTTTATATTTTCGATTAAAAAGCGTTAACAAGCGAAAGAAAAAAGGTTTAAAAATATTAGAGATGAGTGATGGTGCAAATAAAAAAACCATCACCAACCATTAAAGCTGAACAGCTATTTCCGAGATTTTTGGTTTTATTTGCACACAGCATAGACGTGGATAGGGACTTACAATTTATAGAAAGAGGGGCCCTTAACATAAAGAGGAGTTTTTGGGGCACTGCTTAAAAATGTTTTATAAAGATGGCCGACAAAATAGAAATATCATAATATTTATCTTAAGGTAACATTTTTAGAGCACTGTCTTCGTGCCAGGTATGGTTTAACAATTTTTTAATTGGGACGACTCCCTACATATAAAAGCATTTCAAGATTCCAATAGTTTTACAACCATGCCCTACTTAAGAGTTAAAATACAATCAGTTCGAGATGTTTTGAATTCATTTCATGCAGAAATGTTGGAAGTTGTTGTGAAACGTAGCTTTTTTTCCAAAAAATTTATAATAAATGCCAAGAACGCTACTACATTTTATAAATGCAAAAGCAAGAAAATTTAAAATTTTACAAGAATCTTTTCCTGATAAAATAAAACAGAATTCAATACGAAAATTTTCTAGGTTTTTTGGTGTATTTTCTTCTGACGCAATTTCTTATTACTATCTTTTTCCGTCTGCTTACTCTTAAGTTGGAACTGATGCTAGGAGACAAATTCTAAAAAAATTACTGTTTTGTGTGAACGTTTTTCAAATATTTTGATTCAAAAGGAGTCAACAAAACTTTTAGAAAGAAAATATTCTTTTTTTTTTTAATTTGACGAAATAGGTGCATTTACGTAAACAATTTTTCTGAAAATTAAAAGCAAACATACTTACGTAACAAAATTGGGAAAGAAACAATAGTGTGGCACTTACAAAATACAGGTGGCAGAATTTCTCTTACTTCAATTCTCCATAGAGTCAAAGCTTTTATATTAAATTAATAGATATGAATCGTTTATTATGATTTTCATTAGCCATTAGTTTAGTGGAAATGTCTTTTTTGCTGTTAATGGGACATTTGCTTGAAATTCATGTTTGAATCTCAGTTCTAGGCATCCATTCTAGAGCATCCTCAAAAAGAAGTTATTTTGTGTGTTTATTAAGAACCTAAGAATATATTCTAACATGGGGGGGGGGATATAATGACTCCTACTACCCCACTATATAGGTTGGATTTGTTGAGGGGAAACTAGATCTTGATTTACACCTGTTTATCGTTCCAGAACTTTGGTCATAGCTTCAACTTCAGTTCTTAAAGAGGGTGAAGAATAAAAGTGGATGATAATGTGTTTTGATAACATTAAGCCGCTAGGCCTATATTTGCCTTAGCAGCTTGGCTATATGCATGTGTTCAAAATCATATAGATTAATGATAAAATAATGTCGGACCTGTTTTCATCCTCTATCGTAAGTAAATCATTTATTTCCTTATTCATTATTCTTGTCTAAGCGTCGGCTTTCACTATAGTATCCGCTGAACTTCAAAGAACCTTGCTTTATTTTTATAGTTGTAAAAAGTGAATTGTTGAAATGCTTTCATCTCATAAAAGAATACTTGGGGCAGGTATGCAGATTGGGGAGGATCTTTATTTTTTGCCTTGCGTACCAACAAAACCAGAATCCTTTCCTAACAGGATATTCAAGGCGAACAGACAAAAACACACGTTAAAGTTTTGACGATGTAGCATGCTGCTCATACTATGTCGTTTCTACGCGGGATGTACTAACATGTTGCTTTGACTTTAAGGTGATCTCATAGCTCTTTGTTTTAATTAACTTTTTTGGTCGGCCCCATATTCTTCACATATTTCGCCTACCTTGCTTTCGTATTCAAATAACACATTCATTTTTGATGAAATACCAGTGTGTTTCTATTAAAACAGAAGTTACTAACAACAATAGACATGAATCTCTTATTTAAATATTTTACTTAAAGAAAGTAAATATTTTAGAAGAAACACAGTGAGTGGTCGTATTTTTTTCTTGGACCATGTGCAAGAAGCGTGAAATTTAAAATCAAATCTGTTCAATAGCTAGCTTGGTGTTTAAGACAATCAATATATTTCTTGTATTCTCAATTTTTCATTTAACTCCATTTGATCCACTGCAAATTTACATTTCAGTTTATTAACATATCAATTTTATTCGTCATTTTAACTTTTCAGTTAGCAATCTTCCTCGAATACGGATCCATTGCAAAGAAACTCAAATCCAATAAAGCATTCAATAATACAGATGTCGAATTAGATCACGAACTAGAAGTAAGACGATGTCAGACATCATCATCGACGCCGAAGGTGATGACACCAACGCATCAACCTAAGGCTGTAGATAACTTTCAAACATCTGAAGATATATTAATCCAGTGTATGTTGCAGCAAAACCGTGAAAAAGGCAGTTCGGCGACAGGTGGCTGGTCCAATTGGTCAGATTGGTCAACTTGTTCAAGGACGTGCGATGGAGGAGTGGCTCAGCAAATCCGAAGATGTAACAATCGAAATAGATGCAAGGGTGATACGATCCGTTTTAGAATATGCAATATGCAACCATGTCCCGAACAGCAGGACTTTAGAGCGCATCAGTGCGCCGCTTACAATGATGTGCCCTACGATGGAACATTGTATATGTGGACAACGCACTACGATTATATGGATCCTTGTGCTTTAACATGCAGGTAAGTAATTGAAAACAAAATTGTGTGCATATTACAAAACTGCAGACTTACAAAGGCATACAAAGTGCGGTAATAGTATTGTTGTGAGTTTGTCTTTAAAGGGGACATTAGGTGGTTCCGCGGACTATTCCCATCTATGCGGGGAATATAAGTCGTCAACAACATAATCACTTAACAATGCACAAAAGGACGAAGCCCACTGTTTATTGTGCAAACCTTTTGGAACTTTTCATTGTTCGTGCCCCGCTCGTTCAGTGTCCTGGTTTTGTTTTATTGCATGTTGTACGATTATTTACAGCTATACACTGTTTAGCTCGTTAACTGAATGGCTATATTCATTTAATATAAAATAGGATTGCTTGTTTTTTTCTCTTTTCTTTCTTCTCCGTCTGATGCCGTGATGTTGAAAAAATCAAATCAACAGGGGAAGACCCTCACATCTTTCTCATGACGTTTCACAACCAGAGGTTGATGTTGGTGGCGTTATCTTTGACCCAGATGAGTCGGACCACTACGATGAGCCAAGTGTGATTGTCCAATTGTCAAGCAGAGTACAAGATGGAACTCGGTGTCGTGCCGGAAGTCTTGATATGTGCATCCAGGGTAAATGCCAGGTGAGTAAGAAAAACATTGTGTTTTTGTTTTTTAATTTATTTTTAGGCTTTGTACTTCATTTTAAAAATACAAGTTGATTGAGGTTGTAAAAATAGTGGAGGAAAAATTAAGGTTTTACTTCGATATCCTTTTTATGTCCAACAAATCTACTTACATGTCTAGGTGCTTTTTTGAACTCGAGACTTTAATCAAATATGACAAAGTTGGTAAGGAAAAACAAGACGCTCGAACAATTTTCGAAAAAAGATATATGTATGTATGTATGTCAAAGATTCTTTGAGAAACCAAAACACACGAATGGCAAGTCAATAGGCCATGGTTTTATTCGAACTTTTGCTCAAGTATACTTGAAAGTTTGAAATTTCTATTATTATTTTGAATTGAGTGATCATAGTCTCAGAAAACACACCCTCAAACTATAAAGATGTTATATTTCTAAATAACCAAAAAATCATAAAACACCCTTTAAAAACAAAACAACGCATGATAGGACATTTAAAGAGAAAAATAAATGGTGGATTACTTAGCTATTATCTTTTAGGGAACACTGGTTTAAACAGCTGACGAACGCTTCGAGTTCTGTTTCACTGTCAAACAATTTCAGTTTGGCTTATAACTTAACATATGAACAACACTTACAAGTTATTGAATTTTATTATCAAAATGCGTGCTCTGTTAAGAAAGTTCATCGTGCACTTCTTTTATTCTCTTATCGAAAAATTGTATTCAGTGACGAAGCTCATTTTGTCTCAATGGGTACGTAAATAAGCAGAATTGTCGATGTTGGAGTGAATATCAGTCTGAAGCACTGCAAGGGCTACCAATGCATCCAGAAAAGTCACAGTTTGGTGTGGCGTATGGCCTGGTTCCACCATTGAACCGTACTTCTTCCAAGATGATAATCGTTACGTAACTGTGAATGGTGAGCGCTACCGTGAGATGATATCCAACTTTTTTTTTGCCCAAAATGCAAGAGCTTGACTTGCATGGCAAGTGGTTTCAACAAAGCAGTGAAAGATGACACATGCCACAAAGCACGCGCATCACTGGACTAATTGAGAGGCGAGTTCTGTGAACATTTTATTTCACGTTCGGGACCGGTCAATTGGTCGCCTAGATCGTGCGATTTAACGCCTTTAGACTATTTTTTGTGGGGCTATGTTAAATCTAATGTCTATACAGATAAGCCCGCTTCAATTGACAATTGGAAGACAACATTGAAGCATTTATTCATAAGATACCGGCCGAAATGTTGAAAAGAGTATGCTAAAATGGAGTAAGTCAAGATCCACATTTTCATAAAATAATCTTCAATTAATAAATTATATGGACCCTTCTATCTATAAAAACAAAGATTTCATGCATTTTTTGTTTGAAAAACTTTCCTAAAGCTTTAAAAAATACTTTTTATAAGTTTAACTCCTTAACAATTCTAATATTCTTAGAAGATTCTCATATCGCAAACAATTTTCATTCTTCATTTGTTCAACAAAAATGTAGGAAGTAGAACAAAACTTCTCCCGGAATTTTGATACACAATCATTAACATCTCCCTAAAGGGGCTAACCACAAAAAAAAAATCACGAACAAAATAAGTATTCTTCCCTCTGAAGTTCCGTAGAACAAGAAATAAAAATGATGTCGTGATTAGGCCCCCTTTATTTCAGGGAGTTTTTACAACTTTTTTCCTGTTAAGGCTGCGAAGCATGAACAAACAAACAATACTCACTTTCATCCCTAGTTACAAGGTTAAGTTAAGTTAGGTGAGCTATACATATCAATCGATTGGTATTTGCATTCCTACACCTATGCCAAAGGTAAATCGAGGACTACACAAGAAACCAACAGGGTTGTGCAAAATGAGTCGCAATTTGCCAAATAATTCGGCAAAAGTTATTCATTACATCGAACAGGAATTTCAATAATCACAACATGTATCCGGGAAGCACAAGCCACTTTAGTAAAAACTGGCGCCCTACAAAGGCCTCTGCCTTATTCACTTGACATAGAGAGAGATTGTTGGTTCGCCTTTTTCTTTCTGTTTACTTACAGAATTTTGTTGTTCTTAATATCAGTATAAATTTAGCCACCCACAGTCAACCTCATGCAAAAGGTAAGTCATCTATTCCATATTCGGCAGCGAATCATTTTGCAGTTAGATATTATTGTGATAAATTATTTGTTACTGAAATCGAGGGAATCAGATACGCATTTGGAAAAGCAAAATGTAAGAAATTCTAACTAAAGACGCTTTATTTATTCAAAACAAAACCAAATGTTAGGTCTGATTTATTTGCATAATGTATATCGTGGTATCGTTGCTTCAAGTTCGCCTGAAAAAACAAAAAAAATTGTAATGTTCCACATACATAATTTTATTTTTTGAAGTGTTATCCTTCATCATTTTTCGATATTTATTCCAATCTTATATTTATTTTTTTTCACAGAATTTTCTTTTTGGGTTGGTTATAATATTTTATTCCTTTTTGTTCTTTTTCAAGCGAATTGGCTGTGACCTGAAGATTGGTTCAACGAAAAAGATCGACGGGTGTGGAGTATGTGGGGGTGGTGGAAAATCATGTTCACAACCGCTCTATCATTGGGAGACGGCACCGATGTCTTTATGTTCAGTTACCTGCGGAGGGGGTAAGTAGCTTGCTTGATGATTACACGCAAACAACAATTGTATGCATATTTTTGGTGTTGCTGGTGGGAGATGGTGTTTATCTGTTATGGCAAAGTTCAAACAAATATCTTAAAACGTTCGATTCTTGGGGGATTAGTGGTTATGTGGGCTGTCAAGAGTCAATAGTTTTATAACAAAGGACATTTCGTCATCAGAATTATTCTTTAAAAATCGTAGTTATGCGTGAATAGGGTTTAAGTAGGGTGTAAGTAGTGGTTATCTTTTGAAGGGTGAAGGTTTGCGATACAAGCTTTTGCTGTCATGGAAATTGTAATGAGATATTGAAATTCATAACAAGCTTCTTTTATCAAAATATTAAACATTATATTTTAATCTTGGTTCGCAAACATTCTGATCCAGTTTTATTTTAAAATCTAACTTGCTCCTGTTAAAAATTTCGAACTCGAGATTTTAATCAAACATGATATTACGATGGTAAGGAATTTGAAAAAAGTGGGTCCCACGATTCCGTCCGGTCTGTTTTGTCTGTCTGTCCACGCACCTACAGCCTAAACCATTGGGTTGATTGAGTTCAAACTTTAAAGTTAAGGTTTTGAGCAGATTCGAGTTAGGCGTTTTTTTCATTTTTTTTAAGATCAAAACTAACAGTAGACTCCATACATTTTTTTCGATCAAAAAAGGAAAATTCGAATTTTCTCAAAAATAAACCGATAGATTTTTTTTTAAATTTTCTCTAAAATTATATTTTTTAACTTGGCTTCTTTTAATAAGAAAAAGGTATTTTTGTATTGCTTAGGAAATGTATCGCTCATAGAACCGTTATTTAGTTTTTTGATTTTCTCAACAACTCATCAACCGATTTTAATATTTTTTTTTGAATAAGCTTTTATATTGCCTTAAGAATATTTGATTATCAAAAATGCAATTTTTTATTGTTTGGATTTTTAAAAAAATATTCATTTTTTTTTTCAAAATTCGATATCTCGAAAACGGGTCAGCATTTTTTAATTCAAAATTTAAATTAAATTACCTTAAGTGTGCCAACAGGTTTCGAAAAATTCGAATACAAGCTTAAAATTATGATAAAAAAAATAAAAAATGTAAGGTCAGGCCCATTTTTTATTCGAAATTGTGATCAAAGCCAGTAATAAACTTACTTAAGTTATTTGATAGCCTAATAATTCTTACTCAAAAATATTGAAACCATCGTGTTATCTAATTTTGTGGGAGTTTATGTAAGGAACTTTCTATTGAATATTTATAAATGTTATTTTTTCAAAAAAAAAAGAGTGTATTAATTGTTGAATACATCATATAATTATGATGGTTCGAAAATGTAAAAAAATATTGAGAAGACATTTGCTAAAAAATTCATGCAGGAAATACTAATATTAATAAAAAATGTTGTTCTTCCATTAAATGCCTATGTGGTTGTATTAATTAATTCATCCATAAATTCTTTAACTCGAAATCATGCAAAAGGACAATTATTTAAACAAATCAAGCATCCCTAGTAAAATCAATCAATTTTTACCAAACTTTCAAGTCATTACAAACATTTTTTTCAGATGTTCTATTGGTATCTCTTCTTCCTGAAAACCTTTGTACAAGTATTAGTCTTGTGTATACATTTTATGACATAGAAAATGTATTGAACTTTTTAACTTATTCTTATTTCGGATTTGTCATACTATTTCAAAAGTCCATTGTTAATTTAAATTTAAAAGTATTTATATGAAATGAAAAAGCATTAAAGCATTTAAGACTCGAAATACCTTTGTAAATACATCTTGATTCATTTAAGAAAAAACAACTTTAAAATGGATAACCAATTTGAAACAATGAAAAGGATTCTTTTCTAAAAATCTTTAATTATGCTCTTGAGTAAAACATAAATTTACTGTAAAAAAAAGATTATTTATACCTACGTTTTTCTCTTTAAGATCCACCTAGGTAGGTGTGTGTACGCCACGCATTGGTTTCATTTGCCACACTTTCTTACAATCATTTCTTAATTTCAACAAATTTGCTAAAATATAGGGTCCGCCAAAAAAAAAACTCCCGTATTTTTAGATGTTTATATTTAAGACTATTTATAGATAATATGGTATTACGGGTATAGAAAGATAGAGGTCTACGTGCCGTTTTTAGTAATCATAATGGCGTGGCCCTTATGTGATAGTTGGGTGTGCTGTTGCTGAATTTGGTGTGTTAGGTCCGTATTTTTCCGAAGAAAATTTTAAATCCTTAACCTATTCTTTCATTTTATATTGAAAAGGGTGGTTTTATTTTTTCGATTTAATTTTCTTCTAACCCCTGAACAATGAACTTTCTGTTGGGTACTCGTATATAAAAATAGAAATATGAAGAATTAATAATTTGATTGTCTTAATCTCATTTTGTCTTATTTTTTCAAATTCCTTCGTCCGTTTGTCATTCTCAGTGGTTTCGGTATAGTTTTGCACACTTTTGGTAGTCCTGGAACAGCATGCCATCAAATTTTCAAGTAAATATTTTTTTTTTTGATTTTGTTTTATTATTCTTGAAACCTAGTAGTTGTATTAGCTATCGGTTCAATATATATGTAGATAGTATGTTTATAGGAACGGAATCTATCATAGACAAAACTCCCTCACTGCTAATAGATTAAATATGTGTTGTGTCTCGCAATAAAAACAAGAAATGAAAATATTAAGAGAATATAAAAGTGGAATGAGTCAAAAAAGAATATCGGAAAAATATCACATTCCAAAATCAGTGATTTGCCGATTAATATAATCTTACAAATCTACAAAGTCATTCCAAATGGTTCCTCGAGGTGGCAGAACAAGAAAAACAACAAAACGAGAAGATTCTGCAATAGTAAATTCAATAAAAAAGACCCTTTATCCGAACCCAATTCGACCTGACCGTAAGCTCGAGAACAATTCGGAGACAAGTTGATGGTTGACTAAAATGTTTCAAAGCTGTAAAAAAGCTTTTTATTTCAACCAAAAATTAAGCTGGTGGAATTAAAAACTTCCCATGACCACATAACCTGTACCATTAGAAAATGGAGGAACATACTCTTTTCGGACGAGTCCAAATTCAATTTCAAGAGTCCCGATGGTTTCCGTCGTTTTCGTAGACCAGCCAAAAAGGCACTAAATCCACTATTCACTAAACCTACTGTGAAACACAGATGAGTTAACGTAATGGTGTGGGGATGTTTTCCAGGGCGTGGATAATGGATCGTTTTAGGTAACGTGACATTTTGCAATAATAATGCTACCAGCAGGACAACAACCCAAGCACACATCTAATACGGTTAAGATATGGTTTCAAGAAAAGTGGATTGATGTCTTACAATGGCCAGCACAGCTCAACATCATAAAAAATCTATGGGAAATTGTAAATTGATGATCAAACTAGATTACCTTGAGAAAGTATCCATGCTTCGAAGATGCGCTGAAGTGATTAAAAATAATGGCTTTGCTTTCAAATACTAGCAATATTTCAGTATGACTAAAAAAAATGTAAAAGTGCTTTTTGTTTTGACCAGCCTAATATTGAACTAATAAAAGAATATTCCATACCCATTGCATTTATATTTTTTTATACAAAAAAGATGTGAAACTAATAATGTCTAATTTTTTTTTTAATTCTGCAATTTTCTTTTTTTTATTTCATTTTGTGAACAAAACAAGGATTCAAGATGTCCCGGCCAACATGCAGAAATCGTGTAACCGATGTCGAAGTCGAGGACTCCCTATGCAGTGCAACTGATCGACCTGATCCATCTATGGTAACCTGCAACACTCATGCCTGTCCTCCTAAGTAAGTGTCCTTTCTAGAAAAAAAAAACAGTATGTTTGACAAGGATCTATCTTACATCAATTCTACTTCATTTTTTAAATAACTAGCTTCTTTGATTCACTATATCGACTTAAAAGTAGTATTTTGTTCCTTTGCAATATTGACGTAAAATAAAATGCGTCAATAGAGTTTAAACTTCCCTAATTAAAACATTTTACAAACGACTTCGCAATATAAAGTCTTTCAAAAAACTACTTAAGCAAAAACTTTGAAAAAGATAAGATGAACAAACTTGAAAAATTAGTTCCAAATAAGTTTTTAAAAATATTTAATTTTAATTGAATATTTCTGAATCACATGCATAATTCAAAATGGAACACAAACTTCGTTTCAAACATAATATCGCACGAGGGTTTGCTTAACTTGTACTGAATACAGTATTCAAAATTTGAACTTGTTTAAATAATAGAAGCAGACAAACCAAACATTTTTTAACCATGGCAATATGTTCCACTCTTGTCAAACAGAATGTGTTTGGCAATAGTTACTCTTTTTATCTCACAGTCATCTCTTCTAGTCATTTTAGATGATTTACATAATTTCTATGACATTTTATTAGTTCTTACAACATCCTCTTTCATTTTTGTTTTCCTTCGACATTTCTGCCTTTACTTTGACATTGTCTTGCTTCGTTGTCGTCATAAAGGTGGATAGCTGAAGATATATGGGGACCATGCAGTCGTCTATGTGGACCTGGTTATCGGGAAAGAATTGTTGCCTGCGTAGAAGAAACAAATGGTATTAGAACAAGGGTAAGTTGTATATTATATCCTGTATCCATTATCCTTTTTTCTGCATATCCTAGCTTCTCCATGTATAAACAACATACTAGTTATCTCTTATTTACTTAATTGCAGTATGCATTCTCACATGTCATTGTCATTTCATCTTATCTCCAACAGGTCCCAGACATCCTATGCCGGTTACAAAAGCCCCCAACTCAAGAATCTTGCATGGTGCAGGAGTGCCCCAAGTCGAAGGAGGTCGAGGAATGGTCTGGGGTAAGCATCTTCTTCTATTTTTTCCCCGAATGTGTGTTTTATAGTTTTTGTTGGTTGCTAAAAAGTGTTTGCACACGCTTGTGGATAATGGAAGAGCATGATAGCCACTGCATGCCTGCACATGCACATCTTTCTGCCATAAAGTGGAATCAGTGCAGAAAGAACTTCTTTGTTAAATAACAATTCCTTGAGTGCACGCGCGTTCAAGAAAACTATATTAATGTTTCTTGAATTGCTATTACTCGCCTTCCTTTAAATCTTTAAAGGGCCAGAATCGGGCTAGAGACGAATAGGATTTGAATTTTGGTTCCACTCACTGGCAACCAAACTGATGTAGTTCTGTCATCCTAGCATTATTGAACATAAAAGCAACCGACTCGAGGAAATAAAATCCAGCAGCATGTACCTAGTAAGAACGCTTACGAGATTGAAATTAGTTGGTGGGGTGGTCGGGGAAGTGGAAGGAATGTGTTAAAGTACCTTAATTGGGAGGGGATTTTAAAAAAGGCAGTTTTTATTTCAAATTGCACAAAACGTGATTTTAATTTTGTTAAGTTCTGATTTATGTTTTCTTTAAATGTTTGGAGGTTTTACTGGTTCAATTATTATTTGTTGTTACCTGCGGCTTTGCATTAGTGGCAAGCTTTCCACAATCAAAAGAAACAAAGACCAACTATTTATTTTTAAAGTGATGGGACACGACTTTTCTAAGTTCCCTAAAGTTGGTTTGTATTCAAAAAAAAATTATTTGACAGTTTTAATGTAAGAAGGAACGAGAACAAGAACTGAATCTGGCAAAAACCCGTTTATATGAGAGCTGACTTAAATTAAAATCAAGTTGCACATATCAGACATTGATCTACATGCAGCTAATTTCTTTAGTGAAATTCGAATAGAAATAGTTTAGAAACGAGTTTTCGAGATTATTTTCACTGCAGTTTCTGTTTAAGCACGGAGTTGTAAACTTGTGTTTATTTTATTGCATTATCTGGAGAAATTCATGAATTTCTTAAGAAAATTAGACCATTTCTTAACTGAGTTGAAACTATTTGAAAAACTTTGGATTTTAATACAAATGCCATTGTATTTAAACAAACAAGCTTAACTTATTTGTACAAGTAAAATGAACAGAAAGAAAAAAAAGGAAAACGTATACGCCCTAGTGTACTTTTTTAATTAAGTCGCTTTCAGTAATGATTTTATTTTTGTTTAATTTAAATCTAAACAAGTTGAGTCCGACAATGATGTTATACATTCTTAAAATTAAAAAATAAATGTATTAACTTTTTATGTTGGTTGTTCTTTTAACAAAGTCGAAGAAAAAACATCAAACAATATTTCAATGTGCACAATTCAAAGTAAAAGAAAAGACTTTTAATTACATTTCATACGAGCTTCCTTTTTTCCAAACTTCCAAACCTACCACTTATAACATCACTGGTTGTCCTAGCTCCATATTTTTCAAAATATAATAAGATAGGAATCTATGTAGAATGTATTTACAGCAGTAGGAACGCTATATTGTAGAATCTCCGCTTCTAGAATAAGAATGACTCTTCGATTATCGGCAACGGCCTAGTCACTTCTTCTTTATGTCCCCTCGAAAGTATTGTTTGTTATATACACATGAGACAGCCCACTGTTTTATAAGTCACCGTAATAGTTTTTTTGGGCGGTTTTATGCTTTCGTTTTTTGGATATTTCTATCATTATGTGTGGTCGCTAATTTGTTGAAATGGAATTTCAAAGCTTGGTGTTTAATGCAAGTCTTTGGAGGGTAGTTTAAGAATGAAGTGTGATCCATAATTTAAACCAATAGGAGCTCAGAAGTGTTCAACTAGTTGTTCTTGTAAAGTTATTAAAAAATGGACATGACTTTTTTCTTCTTTAAATATAACAAAAAACATATTTTCTTCTTCAAATTCAAACAGGAACAAGATGCAGATGAAGTACGCAAAAAGAACGAAGACAATAAAGATGAAGCTGATGAAGGAGAAGTCATCCCAGTCAAGGCTAGGAAGGAAGTCGTTGATGTAGATGACTCTGAACAGGTACCATACAACGATCAACCAATTTACGGCCACCAACAATCGAATCAATTTCATCTCGAAGAACTTCCCCCAAGGACACAGTATTTGATTGGAGGTGGGGGTAGTGAAAGGAGTGAGTCACAACATCCCTTATTGGATCCAACGTAAGTGTATAATGAAAATCATTCGCCTTTTTTACTTTTCATAAATTTTGTTCTGGTCATTGTTTTATCTTTAGACATACATAGAAGAAATAGGGAAATACTAAACTGAATAGTTAATGCATTTACAGACTGATTACATTGGGTAAATCTCTTAAGGATCTTATTACATTCGACGCATTAACGGATTAGAGCAAAATTCTAAATTATAACCTTTTCACATTTAAGCTTCTATGATGGCTGAATATTTGGTAGAACTTCTACGCATATCCTTGTTTCAACCGTCTAACATTGCAAAAGTTAGCTTTTTGTCTATCAGGAAACTTACAAATGTTGTGATTGAGCCAGGAGCCAGGAAGAATATTTAAACAGCGTTTCTCAATAAGTTGATCCAAAGGGTTGATTTTATTCACCTTACTAGGTGAAACATTAACATTGTATGTCATCTATTTTAACTTTTGATTGGCAGCTTCTTAAGATGGAATAAATTCCTTTAGTTTAAACTAATTCGGAAATATAATGGTTTAAGTTTGTTTGTTTCTTTAAAAATACGGCAAAAATCGATAAAGCCGAAGAGTAATAAAAACTTCAATAATATCTACAGCTACCTGCCTTTTGCACAAAATCAAAAAGAAGAAATGGACACGTTTCATTTTAGCTTACATACCGATTCTACGTGCCTCAAATATGCTTTGCCAATATTCAATTTTAAATATGGTTCAGTGAATATGATGATAAATCGCATATATTGCTTTCAATTTTGATTGAATGTTCAAAAACAACTTGAAAAATGTCTCCTTCCCGGCGACAATCGATATAAATTGGATTACTAGAAATGTATCACATAAAACCCAAAAATGCATTCATACTCACATCACACTCAAACCAATTTATAGGCAAAACTTCTTCAAAAAATAAAAATACCTCAAACTATTTTCAACAGTTATGTGCCCTTGTATCACTTTGTCAATGTCTACTTTTATACTCCCTGTTGTAGATTCATCAAGGACAGAGAATGGTCAGCATGTAGCGTAACCTGCGGCGAAGGCATTCGTCGTCGCCCCCACAAATGCAAGATTTTCCTCGAGTACAGCCGAAGTATTGCCACTGTTAATGACAGCCTATGCGAAGGACCAAAACCACACGATGAAGTGGAGAGATGCGCCGAGGAGCCATGCATTCTACCCTCACACGGCTATGACGAACAATACCCCAGGGAATCGATAAAAGTTGGGGTAGCAGACCCAGGCAAAACATATGTTTGGCGTGAACAGGGCTACACTAGCTGTAGTGCCTCCTGCCTTGGTGGTGTCGAGGAGCTTATCATTAATTGCGTCCGAGAAGATAACGGACGGGTGGTGTCGCCGTTCCTATGCTCACCCGAAATAAAACCAGAAGCCCGGGTGCGAACATGCAACGATCGTCCCTGCCCACCGCGCTGGAACTACTCCGACTACACACCCTGCTCCAAGTCATGTGGCATCGGCATCAAGACCCGAGAAGTCCAATGCATTCACGAAGTGACACGAGGTGGCGAGAACGCAATGGTCGTGCCGAACAGTATGTGTCCCCAGCCTCCGCCCGCAGACCGTCAGTATTGCAATGTTCTTGATTGTCCTGTGCAATGGGAGGTGGGTGAGTGGGCAAAGTGTTCACACACATGCGGCTACGGCGTCAAGGAACGCAAGGTTGAGTGCAAGCAAATAATGGCGCAGGAACACAAAATCGAGCGCCCTGAAACAATGTGTCCGAGTGCCAAGCCGGCCGATAAAAAGCCATGTAACGTTAAGCCGTGTCCTCCCGATGACCCAAAGCCCAACATATCTATCTACAATAGCACACACATCCAGCACGATCCGAAAAAGAGCAAAATAACTTTGAAAGTGGGCGGTGCGGCGGTGGTATTTTTTGGGATACAAGTGAAAATCAAGTGCCCCGTAAAGAGATTCAATCAAACAAAAATACGCTGGACCAAAGACCACAAGCCATTGACCAATTCGAGGAAGTTTAAAGTCTCGAAGAAAGGAACCCTCCGGGTGTTAGACATAACATTCAGAGATGCTGGAGTCTATTCATGTCATGCGGGACTGAGCACTGCTGAGATTAATATCGATGTTAAAATGAAGCCTGGAACCCAGTTGGAGGACTATGAGAAACACAAATCAGGTAGGTAAGATAGTTAGTGGATATGTGCGGTGTTCTCTTGATTACATTTGAGGTTGTAATTCTTGGATTTTTGGAGAGATTTTATCGTGCGTTCGCAATAGGATGGGGAGGGACATCTAAACTAAAATTGAGAACTTTGATATCATTTTAAATTTTGAACACCCGTTTCCTCTTGAAAAACTTTTAATGACCGCCTTTGATTCTTGTTGCAAAAGATGTGCACTTTTCATCTTTTCTAATTTCTACACTATTTGTTCTTTGCAGATCGTCTAGTGCGGGAAAGAAGTGGTACCGAACCACTTACCTCTGCAGATAAGGCATCTGACGTGAGGTAAGTTTAGCTACAGATACCTTATTTAATAACATTATAGCATCATTACCTATAGAGCAGACAGCGGAACATGAAAGACATAATTCGGAATAGAAGAGAGATGGCGTGTCCGTAATTTTTGTTGGCTTAATCCAACTTAGGAGTTTAAATATTCTTGTTTTTTTATTTTTTAAAGTTTATTTTTGATTATATTTCATTTCAAAATGTGATTATTTTGAATGTGTTTCATTGTATATAAGTAGATACATACAAATACAAAGGGTCATGGGTTATTCATTACCAAGAAAACGTTTTTCTTAGATTTAAACTACACCTTTTGGCTCAATATTCCTAATATTATGTACATTTCTATAGTTCTTGAATAACTTTTAATTCTTAATAAAAGTTGATATTTTTAAAGAAAGATTAAGAATTATTATTTATTGTTTCCTTTACTTAGTTCACAAAATATGCAAATAAAACTAAAATTAGAAGCCAATGGTAAAGAAAGAAGCCGTAACCAAAAATCCGATAGAGTACATTATACTGACAGTAGTATATTGGAAGATGAGGTAAGTTTTGTTTGTGTTTGTAGATGCATGAAATATGCAATCATATGCCATAGGTACATGTGAAATACACTGCTTTAAGAAAGTTTAAAATTTTTGAAAACTCTTGAAGGCCACAACTTTATCTATCAAAGTTGAATTCGGAATTAGATGGCATGGAAAGCTTAAAAAAAGATAACGTTCCGTAGATTTTGGATTTCCTGCTGATGTCTAATTAAGTTGATGGATTCAAAACTAAAAACAATTATGGTAAAAGCATTCAAATTTGTGAACACTACTTTTAGGTCGTTTTCCTATTTTTGCTTACATGAACTTTTTCAAGATCAATAATGGGTCTTTTGTATTGAAAGGAAAAAATGTTACCAAAGCTGTCGATTAATTTATTAAGGGCAGTGTATTTTTCAAATTTCTTTGTTATAATTTTAATTATTTTATGATTATAGGGTTAAGTTGTCATAAATTAATTTTCCTTTAAAAATACGTACATTTTATGTTTGAGACTTTTATTTTTTGGTTCATATCCGATTGATTTTATAATTACAGAACCGTCTTATTCAACAGACACAGGATGGTGTGCCACAAATGGCAGCTAGCAGCTCTGGTAATCGAGCGATGACATTTTTATCAATGCCTTATTTTCATGCTTTGTTATACTATCTGCAGGTGAGGGGTAGTTTACGAAATGACTTATGTTATTGTTTGTATACATATTACAATTTTCGGTGAAGTATTATTTTCGTTAGTAATTTTATGAATTTTTATAATGGAAGTATGCAATTTTTTTAAAATTATTCTTTTATTCTAATATTTTTCGAACATTTAGTTTGGATCTTCATTAAACAATAACAACGTATACCAGATAAATGTTGATGTTGTTTTGTCCCTTATTTTCTGTTTCCTTTTGTAAATTTGTAAGACTTTAAGTTAATATTAAAATTTCAAAGTTTTTAGATCGCATTTTGTTAGAACGAAATTAAAACTTTTGATAATTTTGATTTATGAATTTTTATAAAACCTCAAGTTGCAAATGAAGATTTTGACGGAAAAATTAAAACATCTTTTTTAATAGTTTTATAAAATTGAGTTCTGAGTTGTCTATTTATAATTTCTAAGAACTTATTCTATATACTAAATAGAATATAGAATAGAAAAATTCAAGTTGGTTGAATATAAAGGGTGGTTATATTTTAAGTGCTGATGTTGAATGTAAACAACACCTAATTTGAAAACACTAGTACATGCTCGTACAGGTTCTGGAGAAAATATGTTGCAGTTTGATATACTGTGCTTGAAGACTCGTCCACCCCAACTCGTCGTCGTGTATCTAAAACAATTGCATCTCTTACGGTCGTCCTTGGTGAACATTATGCATAAGGACTTGCACTGACACTATGGGCTATGACACCATGACATTATGGGCAGGTGAGAAGCCACATCATCGAGACATATTTTTTCAAAACTAGGCCGGTCAATAAATGGTGTTCGCTAGCGTAAGATGATAACGAACTTTTTCAAAAGTACGGTTCCACTGCCACACAGCTAACGATATAGTGCTTTTTACTCCCGACAAATTCAATGGCCGTATTATCTCATGTGGTGGTGATGTGAATTGACCGCCAAGATACCGTTGGTATTCTTTTGTTGAGGTTGTTTGAGAGAAAAGGCGAACGTCGATTAACCAGCAATAATTAAAGAACTGAAGAATGCGACATTAACGGGATGTAATAATTATGCTACAGGGTCATCGAAAATTTAGGCTGTCCAAGCCGCGCCGCGATGTTCAAATGGTAGACATGTGCATTCAAGAGGACAAAAGCGTCCACAGGTTTTTCTCAAAACCCACCTCTGTCTATCAACTCCTACTCTCACCTCCCCGCGGTGAACATCGGGTGCCTAGTACCTCAACTGGAGATTGGGTTCCAACCCCAGTGGAAAGTTGTTGGGGGCAGCAAACGATAGAGGGGGGGAGAGGTGTTTCCACTAAGGCACCTCTCCTTATCCAGGCGGCAGCGGACGAATTCTCGAGATAGAATCAACGGTGGCGTCTACAGTTCCAGTAAGGTCGAACTACTTAGTGAACACCTTATAGGGCTTCTTCAACATATTCGGAGCCCAGGTCTATTAGGAGCGGTTCATCCGGCTCCCCTTCCTTGGAGTTATACTAAGGATCTGGCCCTCCAGGTTGGGGGTTGTGCCGTCGGGGTGACTTCCTGGCCACGTAAAAACATCATAGTTTCGAAGCAACAACAAGCCTCGGATACGGACGGATTCACTGTTGACAACCCACGCAAACGAAATAAGGACAACGAACTTCGGATATGTACGTGGAATGTTAGGTCCCTTAACAGACCACGTGCAGCCGAACAATTAGCGGAAGCCCTAAACTGCTGCAAGGCAGATATTACAGCCATATAAGAAGTGCGATGGGATGGACCGGGTAAACGCAAACTAAAAGACTGCGATATCTACTACGGCGACTGCTACCGAGAACAAAGACAGCGTCTATTTGGGTGTGGATTTGTTGTTGGAACTAGGCTCAGGCAAAAAGTCTTGAGTTGCAACAGTGTGAGCGAGCGCATCACGACAATCCGCATCAAGGCTAAATTCGCCAACATAAGCCTAATATGCGCGCATGCCCCAACAGAGGAGAAAGATGAAGACACCAAAGATATGTTCTTCGAGCTCTTGGACAAGACATATGAGCAGTGCCCTGGCTATGACATTAAAATTGTCTTAGGAGATTTTAATGCCAAGCTAGGAAGAGAAGACATCTTTGGTGGCATAATCGGGAGATACAGCCTGCACGACTACACCTCCGACAACGGATTCAGGCTGGTCGATTTCGCTGCGGGGCGAGACGTTCTGGTAGCTAGTACGCAGTTCACGCATCTTAATATCCACAAGGGGACATGGAAATCTCCTGATCAATCAACCGTCAACCAGATTGACCACATTGCGATCGACGCACGACACTTCTCCAGTATCCAGGATATCCGAACATTCCGAGAGGCCAACATTGACTCGGACCACTACCTCGTTGTAGCCAAGGTACGGCTACGGATATCCCGATCCAAGCCAAAACAAGGAGGTACTGTGAGAAGATTCGACGTTAGACGGCTACAATCGCAAGAGACTGCCATGTCCTTTTCCGATCGAGTCTCTAGTAACCTCCTAAGGAGTCCTATGCTTCCTGCATTAAGCATTGAAAACCAGTGGCAACATTGCCTTGCAGCCATCAGAGATGCCGCCTCTGAAGTGCTAGGTTTCACACGGCCACCACAGCGAAACCCCTGGTTTGACGACGAATGCCGGCAAGCGCACGCAGCGAAACAAGAGGCATACAAAACGTCGCTGCACAAAAGGACTAGAGCTGCTCGCGAGCTCTACGAGCAGAAGAGGAGAGAGGAGCACCGGCTTCTTAGACGGAAAAAAAGAGAGCATGAGAAGCGCGCGATCGAGGAGATAGAGGGATGTCACAACAGGAATGAGGTTCGTAAATTTTACCAAAAGGTAAAAAAAACCTCCCAAGGGTACCAGCCACGAACCGAAGCCTGTAAAGACGATCAAGGGAACATCGTAGTAGAACCACAGTCGATGCTGAGAATATGGAAAGATCACTTCTCCAAATTATATAACGGCGATGACGAACCGAACTCCGCTGTAAGGGAGATAGAACCACTCAACCTCGGCGACGCAGATCAACAATTCCGCCTACCCGACCTTGACGAAGTGAAGATAGCTATATCTAAACTTAAGTCAAACAAATCTGCTGGAGCTGACGGCATCACCGCCGAACTATTCAAAGCAGCAGGCGATGACTTGGTAGGGAGCATGCACCAACTCATCTGCAAAATTTGGTCGGAAGAAAGCATGCCCGATGAGTGGAATCTCAGCATAGTGTGCCCGATACATAAGAAAGGAGACCCTCTAAACTGCGCCAACTACAGAGGCATCAGTCTCCTTAACATTGCGTATAAGATCCTCTCTGCCGTATTATGTGAACGTCTGAAGCCATTCGTCAACAACCTGATTGGTCCTTATCAGTGTGGCTTCAGACCAGGAAAGTCCACTATCGACCAAATATTCACACTACGGCAGATCTTGGAAAAAACCCAGGAGCTTCAAATCGATACCCACCATCTCTTTATCGATTTTAAAGCCGCGTATGACAGCATCTATAGGGAAGAGCTCTACCGAGCAATGTCTAGTTTTGGCATCCCTGTCAAACTTATCCGTTTGTGCAGAATGACGATGGAGAATGCACGCTGCTCTATCAAGGTCGGAAAAGATCTTACCGATGCATTTGATGTCAAAAAAGGTTTTAGACAAGGCGATGCACTGTCATGCGACTTCTTCAACATCGTTCTGGAAAGAATTGTGCAAAACTCAACCGTAAACACTAGAGGCACAATCTTCCAAAGATCCATCCAATTACTCGGATACGCAGATGATATTGACATAATTGGAAGATCAAAGCGTGATGTCAGTGGAGCGTTTTTGAGCATTGCGAAGGAAGCGAAGAAGATGGGTTTAGTGGTCAATGAGGGCAAGACCAAGTATATGCTGTCATCAAAAAAGGACACTGAACGACGACGTCTTGGACAAAACGTCACCATGGACAGCTATAACTTTGAGGTAGTTAAGGACTTTCTCTACCTAGGCACCGCTATTAATGCAGACAACGACACCAGCGCTGAAATCAAACGAAGAATAACTCTTGCAAATTGCTGCTTCTTTGGACTTAGAAGGCAATTGAGAAGTAAAGTCCTCTCTCGAGCATGTAAAATCACCATCTATAAGACACTCATCATCCCGGTTCTCATTTATGGCGCTGAGGCCTGGACCCTGTCAAAGAAAGATGAGAGCGTCTTAGGATGCTTCGAGAGAAAAATTCTTCGGGCGATTTTTGGTCCCGTACGCATAGATGGAGAATGGAGGAGAAGATATAACGACGAGCTGTACGGGCTGTACAGCGACACTGACCTAGTTAGCAGAATCAAAGTCCAACGGCTTAGATGGCTAGGTCATGTAGAGCGGATGGACATCAACGCTCCAGCCCGGAAGGTCTTCGAATCCAATCCCGAGGGACGGCGCAGTAGAGGAAGACCGCGACTCAGGTGGCGCACCCAGGTGGGAGAGGACCTCAACCAACTTGGCGTGCGAAACTGGAGACAGCTAGCTAGGGACCGAGCTGGCTGGAGACGCTTGTTGGTTGAGGCCCAGGTCCGACCCGGACTGTAGCGCCACCTTAAGTAAGTAAGTAAGCCGCGCCGCCGTGGCATTCATTTTGTTCCACACATACATATGTAGTCATACAAAGAACAATATAATAAAAGAATGACAAAAATTTTCTGAACAATTTTTGTTTATTCGAAATGAACATAAAATTTGACCACATTTTACAAAAGAAAATATTGCAGGTGCAAAAATGAAAAAGAATAAAAACATTTCACAGTCTTTTCATTGTTATTTATTTGATTGGATATTGTTAGAATGCAATCATTTCTTGATTACTTTGCTGTATGAAATCCCAAGCCAAAAACTTTGACTTTACAAATTTTGCAGTGTAATATGCATACACAAAAAGAGGCTGGGATGCGACCCACAATGATAACTTTCTATCCCGTCTGTCGATTTATCTCGCTTAAAAGTTTGTAGGTTCTTAAAAATTTTGAAACAACGTTGAGAACAATCTGGAACAATTTTCAAAAAACCGAATATGGAAAAAGGGTGCGTTAGGTCAAAACAGTTTTTCGGGTCTAAGACCCCCATTTTTGAGTGTTTAAAAAAAAAAAAATTGGAATAATGCGGAACAAACCGAAACAACTTTCCAAAATAGAAAAAAGAGGTGGCTAATTTCACGCACTCAATTAATTGCATTAATTGCGTTACATTTTCGAATACCCTTGTTTTATGCCTGGACTCACTGTGTCAAGTTAGCACTACATAACTCCTTTTTTTTAAATTTTAGTAAAGAATTTACTTATTTACAACAAATAATTGTGAACTTAGCTTTAACAAAATCAAAAAGTGTAGTGCTAACTTGACATCAACCACTACAATACATACCACTATTTTTAAAAATCTTCCAGCTCCAATTTTTTTGTCCATAACTAATGTACAACAAAAAAGCTACAATTAACTGCATACTCAGTTTTTTTTTAAATTTCGAAAAATGTAGTGCAGTCTTGACAGTCTCAAAAATCCAGTTCATCGGAACCAGTCAATCGAGTTACATAAGAAGTTGGTATTAAATGTTTTAAGCGAAGATCATGGTTTATGTTCCGGAATTTCAATTTTGACAAAGAATGCAATGCCACATAATTTCATTATTTCTGTCTGTTTTTTACAATACATTTGGTGCAGTAGTTGGCTCTAGAAATGTTTCTTTGATAAAATAAATCAAGTGCATTAAGATTTCAAGGACTCAAACAAATACAAGGGCTTGCAAAGAATGCAAAAGAAAGTAAATTAATTCAAATAAATGGGTGACGTCTCAAATAATAAGTAAAAAAAGAATGCAGTCAAAGGTCAAATGATTGATGTTTGAAAAATGTTAAATATCTAGAAAAACTTCAAATTGAAGTTATAAAAGATTGCATTGGAAAACGACCACATTTCCCTTCAAGCTTGCTCTGGTTTATTTGTAAATTACCATTTTTCGACCTCTTTACCAAGTGAAAATATGTTCAAATTGAAACAGTGAAAAATTTGGCCAATAAAAGCTGTTGTTGATTTGTGGACATCAAATTGGTTTCGATACTTTTTGAAATTAGTATACATATCGTCGTCGTTCTATTAAAAATCCCTAAGTCAATTTTTTGTGTTTTGCGATATTTGCATTAAAAGTTTGAAATCAACATGCAAATAAATAGATTTTGGGAGTTTTAATTCTTTATAATTTAAAAATGGTGCATCGTTAAGTTTAGGGAGTTTAGAAAAAGTATAAATTTTGTCATTTGCATGAACTTAGCGCATTTATTTCATTTTTGCGGAAAATGGACTTAGGAAGTTTTCATAGAACGACGACGATATATAAAATATGCAACACATTAAAGACTAGATTCGGTTTAAGGAAAAACGGTCTTAATTTTGAAAATGTTCTCTTTTTCTCATTTAAATTTGAGACATCCTGTTGATCCTGTATTAATTTCAAAAATACACATAATGTATATACACACATATGCACATATCTAATTGTGACCTACGAGTATGTACATATAAATTACATGGCCTAAATTCAATGTTTCAATAAAACTGAGTTTGGTTAGACTTAATAAATTCTTATCACTCCCAAAAATACAAATTTTATTTAAAATAATGTATGAAAAATTACTTACCCTTCATCTTTCAACATGCAATTCTGCTCCTGAATAACGGTGCCAAAAAACTCACTTTATTGTATAACACTTAACACAACCCTTTTTAACGCGACAAAACAAACAAACACTTTAAACATTTTACTATTTTTGTAGAACTTTAAACTTTATCGTTTAATTAAAATTTTTATATTTTTCTTATAGCGATTTTACTTTAATATTTAAAATTAAATTATTTAAAACGATCCGACCGAAGCGAACTTACTTTGTGAACTAGAGAAAGATCATGTTTAATCTTGCTCACTTGAAATTGCAAACAGTATTCTTTTCCTTATCCACCTGTTTGATTCTGTTACTTGCCTTTCGCATTCGCACTGCTTTTTTTTTCTTTCTCTTTGTCAATATTGGTATCAATACAATATGAAGTACATAAGAATTTTCTCCACCAAAATGTTGAGTGAAGGAGAAATAGGAACGATATGTTTATTTCAATTTGTATGTCAAGTGGGTGCCTGGGTGGTAAAATGGGATGGAGAATATTTTCTCCTTTTTGTATGTGTTCTACGAAATCTATTTTTTAACCCAATAAACAGCAAGTACGTTTCGGCGGGAATATTCAAATTCAAATTAAAACGAAATATTATTTAATTTTGAGAATATGAATTCTAAAGGATTCTTGAACCATACAAAGAGTTTAGTTATCTTAGAATTATTAATTATGCGCCGCCTGCAACTCCATTGGCACATTATGCTTGTTTTCATTTTATTATATGGGGTAGGTGCGAGATTGACATTCTTCTACCCAAACTATTTTCAAACGCTCAAATATAAGTATTCTAAGATTTTCATATTACAAGAACTATTGTATAGCCTCAACATATTTTTATAATTTCTTAAAATTTGTGTCTTACATTTACATACTACCTACACACATGCACTCCGTTTCAGCGCACAAACATTTCTAAAAATACTTTCTACAATATTTTCAAAATATTGCCGGTTTTTGTGCCATCTGTTGATGCTAACTTCTCCCGATGTTAAGAAAAAGCAAAAGTTTTTTTTTGAATCAACTAAAAAGGAATACCGGAAATTTAATTGCTGTTTATGAGCGTTTTTAAATACTGGATAGATTAAACAAACCAATCTCACTTTAATTGTTTCTTAGTGAAATCCAATTTTCGATCAAAATATTTAAGACCAATGGTAAAATTTTTAGGAGCTTAAGTTGCATTTTGAAAAAAGGGATATTTCTTCTGGTTCTTTGTGACAGCACATGACCGCGGACATCCTTCATTTTATAAGTGTCCACTTTTTTTAAGACCATAAGTAAAAAATTTGTTTGGTAATAAAGTTATTCCAGCAAAAAACAAATTCTTTCATAGCCAAAGTTGGCTCAATCAAACAGTATTTTTCACAAAAGGCCCCCCTTTACAACACCCACATTTTAAAAATATTTGTAGATGCATAATCACTCAGATCAAATTGTTCCAAAGTTTTATTCAATATTGTTCAAAAACAAAGATATTAAGTCCAAATAAATCCGTTAACTATATTCTGTTAACTATATTCTGGCCCCCCTTTTCCGATTTTTTTTTTAACATTACATTACACACTACTTAGCACATAAATGTACAGAATAGAGAACACAGCACCTTTAGCTACTAGACTATGTAATGTGATAACAACACAAGACATTAATACAAGACAGAAGAGAAAGAACAGACAGAAATTCTTTCCGAATTTTTTTTTCCAGTTAAAGTAGATAGGTATAATGTACCTTAAAGGCTTTTAAGAGACATTATGGTGATGATGGTCCTATAGTTCCTTTCCATACTTAAAGATGTTGAATAACATTCGCGGATTTCAGTAAACAAAGCGAAAAGTTAATTATCCTTCAATAAATTTCAATAAAACCTTTTGCTTTGATGATGGGTGGATGAAAATTAAGAAATGATTGTGTTTTCCTTGTTGATAAACATGAAGAAAATTCGCCTCGTATTGAAAACCTCTTTTGAATAAAAGGAGTTTTCTAAAGAAATAAAATACGATCTCTTGTCTCTTATAGTTTTAGTTATTTTCACCTCTTCCAATTTTAACTTTCTTATTTGCTACGGAAATGAAATGACTTCTCTAAGAAATTATATTAAAAAAAAAACAGCTTATCAGATTGCAGTTTTAAAATCAAAACTTATTATTTCATGTTTATTTCAAATGTTCACAGATGTTGACTTTCAAATTCTCAAAATAAAATTTGTATTTGTTATATTTTTTCTAAACTTAGTTTCTGTGGCCATTTAACAATTCAAAAAGAAATCGTTTGTTGATAGAAAAAGGTCTTAAATTGAAACCATTCCAAGAGAACATACCAACTAAGCCATCAGAGAGGATTGCGAAAGAGTTGATTTTCCGCAGGAAAACTGATTTTGATTATGACAGCGATAATAACGACAGCATCAATCATGGTTTTTACCTAATTTTTTGGCAAAGGGAATATGAAAAGAAGCAACGAAGAAATACCCACAAAATCACGCTAAAGAGTTATTGGTCAGAGTGCTTTGGATATGGTAGTTCAGGAACTGCATTTAAGGTGAGTGTGAATTTGCATACGTATTTTGGTATTAATATAGATTCGAAACAACGCCAACGCAAGTTACTATTAAATCAAAAGAATTTTTGACCAATACAAATTTTAACTTGATAGAATCGCTTTGCAACTTGCTTAAAAATCACACCTGACGTAAGAACATTGCATACAATTTCGACAACAATAATGTCTGAAATTGTTAAGAACGTTCAATGTGAAGATGACGGTTTAAATATTCCCGATGCATTTGAGACTTGTGGCAATGATGGATTCCCCCAATGTCAAGTTGCAGGTGAATGGACAATATGTGAAAGGTTTAGATGTTTCAGCAGACACACAGCTATTCAGAAACAAGAAGTCATTTGTAAGTTCATCAACGATACTCTAAGTGACAAATGTAACAAAGAAGATAAGACTACTGGTCAACGGGAATGCTACAAAAAAGTATACAAAGGGATCTGGAGAGTAGAGCCGTGGTCAGAGGTAAGGGCAGACGTTGACACATTCAAACTAATGTGCATACGTTTAAATGTGATTTAATGTGACTTAATTGGCCTTTATACAGTGTGATTCATTGTGTGTTCACCAAGTCCTCAAATGTAAAAAAGTTCAGTGCGTTTGCTATGGCACTCGGCAACTCTCAAGAAATATAAGCAAACATCAATCAAATCCAGCGGAAGTGAAGTTGTGTAAACGATCTCCATGTTCTACAAAGGGTATGATTGTGCATTGTAGATATATTTTTCGGATTGACATTTGCCATATTAAAAAATTATGAGTTTAAAATGTTTTTCTTATACAATTTAAACCAGCTGGCTTGGGAGTTTCTTTTTTATTTTTTTTCTTTCTTTTTAGCGAACAATCGTGGAATCATTACCTAAACTGTTAGTTTTTTGAACTGCAGATTGACAAAAATGATGGAGAATTCTCAAGCGAATAATGCAAGGAACTCTATTGATTCCAGTGGTAAGGAATGTCGTCCTGATGATTAAGAGAAATTAAATCCTCATCTCACAGTTTTAAGGCAGTGAAACTTCAAGTAGATAATTTAACTGGCTGTTAAAATGTTTACCACAAGTTCACTTAGCCGACCAATTGCACCATTAAATGAAATGCTGTATTTCTTAAAAACTGGTGTTAGGAAAGAACCAAAAATGCTCAGGGCTTTCATAGACTTCTATAAAAACGAATAAATAAAAATAAATGATGATATTATTTGTTTGTGTATTATTAAGTTCCATCAACAGATTTTCAAATGCATATAACTGCCCTGAAAATTGGAAATTGTTTAACGATCACAATAATATTATTATTTTGGAGACCTTACAAATAATTAATATTTAATTTAAGCTGGTTTAAGTAGCAAGTCGAAGGAATCGAACATTATACAAAAACCGTGTTTGTTGATATAATTTTACTTCGAAATATGTAAATAATAAGAAATATCATATCAGAAAAGAACAATAAATACAGATGAAACTATTTTGGAGCTTTCAAAAATGAACAGTCTTGAAAATTTTCGAAAAATTGTTTTTATCCATTTTAATAAATGTTATTATAATGTTCAAAAATGTTGAAATATTAATGAGAACTTTATCGAAAGGATAAATGCATAGTAAATTTGATATTCAAAATTTTAATTCATCGAACCATGAAACGAGATTTTTTTCTTCATAATATCTAAACTAAAAGTTCAAGAAAAATAAGCTCATAGAGAACGAATCAATCTGTAAGTGAGTTATATCTCTATTAATAGTAAGTACTCATAGCCTTATGTCAAAATAGTACAGCAGTAATATATTGCCCTTGGTGCGCTGCAAAAACTTAAGATATGATGTTATCCTTTTAAATTTTATTAATATGCAAACTGAAACAATGGCCACTATACAGTATACAATATGTACACTATCACTGCGTCTTTCGGTATCGTAAGGTCCTGTATGTTTTTTGTTTTTATTGTTGGGTAATATTTATCTAACTTAAATCTTCTGAGAGCGACAAGTATATTATGTATGTATATATCATGTATAGAACGTACATAAAATAAGATGGGTTTTTGAAAAAATGGGAACCAAGTTCAATAGGTAGGCTTTTAATTTTATTTTCAAATCGAAAACAAAGTCACAAGCCTTTTATTTATTATCATGTTACAAAGAAATCTATATCAACAATAGTATCACAGACATACATAAGTATGCACAGAGGGGTAAAATCATTTTGTTTAAATAAATGGATGCTTAATAATGATACGAGCAAATATTATTCTTCTTAGATTAAGAAGAAACAACTTAAATTAAAAAGTCAAACAACATCTTCGTAGGCCGTTTATTTTCTCTCAAACAACTAGTTTTGTGTTGCTTGAAGTTTATGCGAACAAGTGCTGTGTATTGTACAATAGTACTAAATAGATTCAAAATCACAATGGTAGAATGATTCGACTCTAGAGAAGGTGTATGTACTTATACCTACAGGATAAAAACCGACTTTACAAAAAAACCTTGGGTACACAGGTTGTAGGGATTATTCAAAATACAAAACATCTACGCTCATAAAAATGTTAGCTCATATTTTTGTTGCTCACTTATAGGTTGTAAGTCAAATGAAAACTACTAAAAAACATATAGCAACCTTAGTATTTAAGAGGATTTTTCTTAAAAAAGAGGGTTGGAAATGGAGCAAGATTTTTGAGGTGAAATGCTTGAATTGGAATTCCAAAATGAGTGTATACATTTTCTAGGCAACTACTCATTATTTCCTTTATATTATGTTAAAAAAAAACATCAAATTAAGTTGAAAATTGAGACATTTACCAACTTATAATGACGCGTTGTTCATTAAAAGAGCACTTGTGATTATTGTAAACAGGTAAGTTTTATAAATACTAAAAAAAAAAAAATATCTTTCTTTCCTTAAATTGCCAATTGACACGTGTCGTACATACATAAATGAATGAAAGTACATATTTATTCAGAAAAAGCATAAATAAAAAAAGTGAAGTTCGATTTTTCAAACTTAAGTTGTTCATTTTCTATACTAGGCTCGCTACATTTAGGTTAACAAAATCAAACTCCATTGTTCTTAAGAGATAATAGTATATCTTTTTTCATCATTTTTTCAATTTTAAGAATGACAAGTGATATTGACTTTAAAAATATTCTATGTTACGTTACACAAAGTTTAAAATAGGATATTTTTAGTGAAATAAGAATATGAAATTATTATGATTTAGTACTAATAATATGGAAAGAATATCAAAACACAATATATATGATAGATAAAGATATTCAAAACTAACACTTTGTAAATTTGTTATTAGCAGATCGATAAGCTTTGAAAGCGTCGTTAAGGATTGCTTGAAAATGAAACAAAAACAATAAATAATTTTCGTCTAGAGAAAAGTGAAACGATGAGAATTGGGGCATTCTCATCGTAGCTTTTCTAGAAGCAAGTCCTTGTGATTGGAATACGACACAGACATTTTAATAGCCCTTTTAATTATACATAATTTATTATAAAAGTCCTTCTTGGCCCTTTCATCAGAAGTGGGATACATTCTAAGCCAGAAGAAGAATTTTTATTATTGGGATCCTAAAGAAAATTCAAGACAGAATTGTTGCTGAGGAAAAATTTCGAGATATTTCTAAAGAAATAATTGGAAGATAAGTCCAGGTATTTGGAGTTTAAAAATGAAAAAAAGAAGAAGAACATTTTTTTCAAGATAGAAAAGATAAGTAATTTTTTATTTTGTTCTTATATTTTTATTTATCCAGTCCAGTCCTGTCCAGTTCTGTGTTTAAAAATAAATAAAACAAAATGAATACAGACATTAATGAAAGTCGGGAGAATGGCGTTGAGGAAGTTGCTATTCAGAACGATCAGCAAAATTTAATCAATTTAAAAGCAGTAGGAGATATTATTCGATTAGTCAAAGATAATGATAGACAAAAAATAATAACTGGGTTTCCTGTCTACGACCCTGATCGTTCTCGTGTAGATATTAAGAAATGGTGTGAAGATGTGGATTTGAGGGTTAAACGAGACAGTTTAGAAGATATTGATATTATACCACGAATTCAATCTGCATTATTGGGAAGAGCTTAAACCTGGTTTGAAAAAATGGGTTTCAGCATTATCAATGGGTAGACGTTCGTCGTTGATCCATACCTTTCCAAGTGGTATGAATGTTGTCGCAGTTTTGAAGAAGGTGGCGAATTTTGAAAGTTATGAAGCCATCTCATGCAACGATTTTATCATGGAAAAAAATTGCTCTAATTCACCAGTTACCATTTGAAATTCCTGAAGATATGATAGTTCGAATTGTTATTGGTTGTATAACTGATTTAAGTTTGAGAAATTCGTTAACTTTTGTTATGCGTTATTGATCATTTATCCTCAATAAGTCATTCTCCAAGGCATATTGAAACTATAAATACATCTAGTTTTCAAAAAACTAAAAATCAATTTTCACATGCGTCACTCGAACGATCTGCGGATTCTTACGCATCTACAAGTAAACGTATCAAAATTGAAAAACATTGTTTTGCTTGCGGTAAACTAGGCCACATTCGGATAACCATAATAAATAATGAACATTATGGTTGTCTTTTTAATACTGGTTCGGATAGTTCTCTCATAAATGAGAGAATTGCTTTAAAATTTGAAAAATTTATGGAACCATGTAGCCAATACATCCAAGGAATAAGTCAAAATTCTATTAATCTTTCAAAAAAGTTGACATTGCTTGTAGATTTCAAGGACATTAAATTTGAGGTGACCTTTTACGTTGTTGGAAAAGAATATTTAGATGTTGACTTAATTATTTGAAGAGAAGTACTCAAGGATAGTTCTTTAGAAATAGTAGCAGATTCTAAAGGATCAGCTTTAAGAAAAAAAACATATCGTGGATTGCCTCTTAAAAATAGATTCATCCACTTTGGCTAAATTATCAGTTAATGAAAGTGAAAGTTTGAACAAAATTTTAAGTAAATATTCTCGTTATATGATAGAGGGCTTCCCGGACAAAAAAAGTTAAAACATGTTGCCTTAATATTCGCCTGATGAAGGATACAGTGATAAATTATCGTCCATATAAAATGGAAATATCAGAAAAAAAATAGTATCGGACATAATTTCGGATTTAAAGAAACATAATATTATAAGAGATAGTTACTCGCCTTTTGTGTGGATTTTCGTGCATTAAATAATATAACAATTAAAGACCGTTATCCATTGCCAAGAATAGATGACCATTTAGGAATAAATATTTTTCGTCCTTGGACATGGCATCGGGATTTTATCAGATTCCTATAGCTGAAGATTCAATTGAAGAAAGGGCATTTGTGACTCCTGACGGGCATTTTGAATTCTTAAGAATGCCTTTTGGATTAGCTAATGCTCCTGCAGTTTTTCAGCGAGCAATTGATAACGCCTTAAGGAATGAAATACAAAGTAAAATTGCACTGGTTTATATGGATGATGTAGTCATTCCATCAACAAGTGTTGAAGAAGGCATAAAGCGAATTGATATTGTATTGAAAGCTTTGACTGAATGTGGATTTTCATTGAATATTGAAAAATGCGAATTTCTTCAGTTACAAATTGAATATCTTGGCAGAGAAGTATCTGTTGAAGATATAAGACCGAGCTCCAAATAAATAGATGCACTTAAGTTAGCCCCATCTCCAACAAATGTGAGATAAGTCAGACAGTTTATAGGTTAGATTTGATAGAAACAAAACTAAGCCAACACGGCTAGAAATAAGAACGAAAGTTGTTTATAAAAGCAATCAGATTCGAAAGTCCAAGCTAGATGTTCAATACCAAGGTGTATTTGAAGTGTTAGGAATATTTCCTCTTGACCGGTATAAGTTTAAGCGAGGAAATTCAAATACTGTAATTACTGCATCACGAGAATCTCTTAGGCCTATTGTTGTTCAAGATAAGGTTGATCAATAGATTCAAGGTAAATTTATTTAAATGCCAATTTTAGAAATGTGTGGTCTGTTTGAGTTATAATATGTTTTATTTGAAAGTTTTTGTTTAAATTACGCAATAGACAAGCTTAAGGTTGCCTCTAAACTATTGCAAGGATTTAAAGTTTAATTGGTTTATTTGTGAAAAACCACTTTTAAAGTTGTTGGTACAATAGACAAGCTTAAGATTGCCTCTGAGCTATTGTTGTTAATATCGTAAATTAACATTATTAAATTACATAGTTAACATAATAGACAAGCTTAAAGTTGCCTCTGAGCTAATGTAAAAGTAAATTGTAGTTGTTCTCAATGGTGAATATGTTTAAGCTTTTGTAATAAACCTTGATTGTGTTTTCTTTATTTTGTTAATAAAAATAAAATGTTGTTATTGCATAATAACTAAATTGGTTTTGTTTTAGATTCTGAAACAATTTAAAAACAAACTGGGAATGCGAATCATTGTGATGATCATACCTGAACTCAATTTAATTTATTTTTATTGATTAAAATTGCTGAAAAATTATAATTGTTACTTTTTTTTTATTGTTAAATGTTAATTTTTTTTTTGTCATAAAATGATGTTTAAAATTGCATATTATCCTAAATGTTGATTCAATATAACTGTTTGATATATTAAATCGAAATCAAAATAAATAATTATTAATTTATAAATTTGAAATGATTAGTTTTGTGTATACTAACCAAAACTTATAAAATGCATCGAGAGCGCTGCATATTGCAGGATGGCCGTGATAGAAAAAGATATTTACAAACTAAAACTTTGTAAATTTATTATTAGCAGATCGATAAGCTTTGAAAACGTCGTTAAGGATTGTTTGAAAATGAAACAAAAACAATAAATAATTTTCGTCTAGTTAAAAGTGAAACGATGAGAATTGGGGCATTCTCATCGTAGCTTTTCTAGGAGCAAGCCGTTGTGATTCAAATACGACCTAGACATTTTTAACAGCCCTTTTGATTATAATTTATTATAAAGGTCTTTCTAGTGCCTTTCATATATATCTCAAATATCTTAAGAAGAAATAATAAAAAATATGCTTTCCAACCTATGTACATATAAACATTTTTTTTTTAATTCGAAAAAAGGCTGGGATGCGACCAACACTGATAACTTCAAATTCCGTCTGTCGATTTTTCTTGCTTAAAAGCTTGTAGGTTTTCATTTTTTGTTAAAAAAGTTGTCAGTTGAATTAGTCTTAAAAATTGAAAAATTACCAATAATATTTTGCACTTAATAAAAAGTTTGATTTTGAAATCTATTTTTTGAAAAGATATTTGAGTCTTTGTAAGATATTTAAAAATTTTACGAGTATACACAGTTTTAAAACTACTTTTTATAATAAAATTTAATACAAATTAGTTAAAATCTCTTAGGAATTAATACTGATCACTTAGTAACAATTAAAATAATTATTAATATGTAATGCTGGGAGAAAAAACTAAATCAATTTTCAAAACAGGCTCATAATTTATCGCTACATTTATCGTCAGAGTAATCAACAAACAATATAAACAAAATTTATAAATGTTCCTCTTTAAAGTACTAACGTTCATGAAATCAAGAACAATAACAAGATACCTGACACAGGACTGACGCAATAGGACTGACGAAAAGGAAGAAATTAATAATCAGAACTAATTTTTTTTTTGTAATTTCAAATATGAACAAACTACATTTTAACAAATCAAAGTCTAATATGAATAAATAGAAATAAACTTAAGATTAACAAAAAAATAACGACTCACCATATGACTGACGTGTTGACTGGAATAGCACACTTGTATAGATAACAAACATAGCCCAAACTCTGGTACAGTTATGGTGGCCGTCATATTGTGCGACCCGCAACTAACTTTATTACCAACATTAAAATTCAAAGTGGGAGTTGACGTTGAGTCGGCGATATTCCACTCGAATTTTAAATTTAAATAACACACAACAAATCAAATCAAACAGGGTGGTGCAACAGTCCGTTGTGAACCAGGGCCTAGTGACTTACAACTCTCAACCATTCCTGTGTGCGAGTACTGTTGTCAGGAATGCAGGGACTGACCTACAGTTTAAAGCCGAATCCGAACGGCTAATTTGAGAAAGCACTTTTCATGACAAGAATTACTTTTGGAGAATTTTTCAATTCCTTGGAAGAGTCAATACCCAGTGGCAATACCGGTGCGCATTGGTCTTAAAGTTCTGAACATCAAAATGGGAGGGAAAAACAGAGTTGGCTAAAGCATTCCACATTCTCGATGTGCGATTTATAAAAAGAATCTCTATACTTGACATTACGCCCGAAATTGAGCTCAAGGGTAAACTGATGGGCATTCCTAGAAGTGCGAGTATTACGCCTGAATTGTTTAAGGGGTTATATGCAACTGCCTAATTCGACAGAACATTGTTTGTAAAAATTTCTATAAAACAACGAAAGGCATGAAACATTGCGGCGTTGTTCTAGCCATGTAAATGTTTCTATTATAGTTCTGTCGCCTATCATTTTTAAAGCCCTTTTTTGAAGAGATTTAAATTTGTTTCCTTGAACGGATAAAAGTTTTGTAGATTATAGTCAGATCAGAAGGAGTGAAACAATTTCTTGCATCGTCGGAGAAATCCTAAGCACCTGGTAGCATTTTTGGCGATATCGAATATGTGATCATTTCATAAGAGGTGATCTGAACTACACATACTGAGTACTGATAGTTGATTGGTTTCCTGGATGCAAGTGCCACTCAAAGAAAGTGGCATCGGGTTTGCGTTACGCTTTAACGACAGGAGACAATTTAATGAGCTTATCATACGCTGCCGTTGAAATCCGAAGGACAACGATGTGAATCTACAAACAAATATGAAAAGCTGATTGTACTGTCGTCGGCGAAAGAGTTTAATGGATTAGAAGTGACAAAAGATCGTGTATAATTATAAGGAAGATAGTCGGAGACGAAACGGAGCCCTGGGGGACGCCAGCATTTATTTTATGAATTTCAGACTTAAAATCATCCAATACAACTTGTATTGAACGGTTAGAAAGGTAATTTCTAATCCAACGAAGAAGAGATTCATCAAAACCAAAAGCACGCATTTTCGATAAGAGAGCTTGGTGCCAAACTCTTTAAAATGCTTTTGAAATATCAAGTGCCATAATCTTACTTTCTCCAAAACGATGTAAAGATTTGTTCCACTGTTCGGTGAGATGAACCATGAGATCACCAGTGGACCTATTGCTACGAAAGCTATACTGTCGGTCATTAAGAAGCTTCCGTTCTTCAAGATATTTCTTAAGCAAAAAATTAATCAGCGTTTCCATGACCTTAGAGAGAAGGGACTTAAGTGCAATTGGACGATAGTTTGAGTTAGAGGAGGATTCGCCTTTTTTAGGGACAGGCTGGACAAAGGCAGTTTTCCATCCACTCGGGAAGAGACCTGTAGAATAGGACAGATGGAAAAGCTTTCGCAGTGGTTTTCCCAACGTTGAAGAACACCTCTTCAAAACAATAGGGGGAATAATATCCGGACCAGCGTGTACGTCAAGGTCTTTCAGTACTCTTTCGACTTTACGAGTGCGCAAGAAGATTCGTCCCATAGAATGATTTAAGCACTCAAGAACAGGAGGACTCATGACACTATCCGGTAGCGTCGAATTAACAGCAAAATGTGCTGCAAGCAAATTGGCTTTATCAATCGAGCTTACATAGGGAGTGGCATTGTGGACGAGCGTTGGAACCGAGGATGACGTGGTGTTTCGTACGTTTTTTACAAATGACCGGAAATTTTTACTACCTTTGAGACATTGTAGTATTTTTTGCCTTAATTTCTGATCATGCAAAAATTTGGTTCGTCGAATATGACCATTACAGGTCTTTCTAGCTTGTTTAAACTTATTCTGGTTTTCCTCAGTCGGGTTGGCTTTATAACAACGGAAACTTACATCTCTGAACCTAATAACCTCTTTACAGCTCGAATCAAACCATGAGTTCTCTTTGGGTTTGATAGATTTTACCCTATTCGGGATAAAATTTCTCATTCCACAAAGAATTAAATTTGTTACCATTTCTGCACTGGAATCCACTTCACTATCGAGAAAGCATAGTGACCATGACCAGTTTAAGTTCCTGAAGAATTCATTGAGACCGTCCCAGTTGGCTTTCTTATATTGGCAAACGGTTCTCATAGGAGTTTTTTTCTTTAACTGGGTTTTTCGACATGGAATTTTGCAGATACGATACAATGGTCTGATGTGCCTAAAGGCGGTAATACACTGATTGTGTATTTATAAGGGTCAGAGGTAAGAAACAGGTGTTGGCGGATTGATGAGTTGGCTCATTGAAAATGTCGGAGAGTTTCATAATTTTGATAATCGTTCAATCAGTATGTCATTGTGGTTAGTCGTGATAAAATATAAACAATAGGTCTTGTTAAAAGAGTTCTTGTTTTGTCTATCACATATTAATTCGTTAAATTTTTCCATTCGATTCGTTTTCATTAAAGTTTCGGTGCGGCTATGTGTTTTTCACAGGGCCTATTCATCACTCACATTTTTTTGGATACAATTTAAATATGGAAATCGCATTGCTGCACCCTATCAAGCTATCCTCTGGTTCTTCTGTCTTCTTCGTCTCCTGTAGAATTCTACATCTTAACTCATTGTAGTTAACTTAAACAAGAGGAACTGGTCTATGTGTTTTTGACTTGGGTTTTTCATAAAAAGGTCAACAAATTATAAACGAATATCGTTTTGAGGATAAAAATTCCTTTTTTATTACATTTTAAGCCCTTAACAAAGCCAAAAGGACATTTCTAAATATATCTCCTGTGTGTGAGTTTAATCTTCTGTTTAAAATGTATGTTTGTTGTTGAATATGTATCTGTAGGCTCGTCCTTTTTTCTATCTTTTTCCTATTTTTTTTCATTTCAATTCTGATGATGAAATTGAGTTGTTCGTCTAAATTCATCCATGCATATGTGATTTTTGTTTGAATGATGGGAGATGTATGACCTATTTTCTTATGATCTTTGTTTGCGTGTATTTGTGACACAATGTGATGTTATTTGTTTTCTGTGTAAGTAACGGGCCTTAGCTTTTGGATTTAGCGTTTCTATTCCGTGTCTACTTTTTGGTTTTATCATTTATATAGACACATTGTGTTTATATAATGGTGACTGCGGTGAGGGTTGGTAAAACGCGTTTTCAGAAATGACTGAATGAGAGAAGTTTTGCGTAATTAGCATCCAATGAATATTTTATTAGTTATTTTCTTCCATCAAATACTATGGATCTATGTTTTGTAGCAAAGGCTACAACAGCAGCCTATTTTTTCCGAACTTCTTTAGCATCTTTAGCATGACTCATCCATATATTATAGATGTACTCGTAAAATATTACAATTATTACAACTTGCCATGGTGAGCTGATTGAAGCTTCTTTATTGTAAGACTTGATTAATATGGAGGGTGAATTAGTAATTTGATGTAGAACGAAAAGTTCAAAAAATCTTATTTTGTTCACAGAAAATACCATAGTTTTAACCCTAATTTTTAGCTCTACGTGAAGGACATTTGTTCTTTCAAATAGCAGTAACCATTATATCATATGGTCCTATAAATAAATAAAGTGTGCTTATTACTTTAATGAATATTAAACAAAAATGTAATACATACGTATGAATATTTATACATTCATATCAAGAATCGAATCATTTGAATAGGAGGGAATTAAAAATGATTTTAATATAAGACTTCTAAGACCGTTGTTAAAAGACAAATGGAGTATTTTCATTTTAGAAGTTTTTTTATTACAGTGTCACTTCAGATGGTCTACCTATGTATATCTTTTCATCTTAATTTCTGTTTCGAAAAAGCGCCTAATGTGTCAGAGTAGATTTAGGAGATTGTCAGGATGATAGATTGATGCATGTTTCCATTCATATTTTCATCTTATGGTACTCGCACTCACTTGCAGTAAAATAAAGCAATAAATTGTCTTCTTTGATTTTTTCTTCCAAATGTGTTTATTTATTACAAAGCTTTCTATTATTCCATGCAACTTCACAAATACATGTGTACGGACGATCTCAGATAGGATGCAACTAAATTTCAGAAAAGTCAAATATTAAAGGAGATTGAAAATATTTGTATAGGAGTAAACGACTTGGTTTAACATGCTATTGTTTTATTCAGTTTTTTTTTAAGAAGCGAAAACAGCCTTTTTAGCAAAAAAATGTGTTTTGTAATCAACTTTTCATGATGACAATATATTGAGAATGACTTTTAAAGTATTTGATCACGTTTTTACCAAAGTATGTTAAAAGCTCTTCGAAATAAATGTATTTGATGTCGTTGAACATTGTATATACTTAATTTGGCTGACCATGCACTTTGAAAAAAAATTCTTTAATAAAGAGCCATTAAAGTACAATAAACAAACTTTTGAATTTTCCTTAAAAGCGTGCTTTACTGAAAAGTCTTCTACTTGTTTTGAACTTTTTAAGCTTATGTTTGTGGGAAAACATGGTGAGACAACCAAAGCCAAGACACAACACAATTGCCTTAGGGTAAAAAAAGAAAGTTTTAAAGAAGCTAAAGATTGGCCCTTGGAAAGTCTATATTTTTAACCCTAAGTTTATTTTTATGGAAGATTTCGTACAAGAATTTTTAAACTCTTAAGATAGAGTTAACAAAAGCAGTGTTAAAAATATCAACAGAAGCAGAGCGTGCCACTTTAGTTTGATGGCCAGTCATTTCGAGTAAAACTATTTATTTAGTTGAATATTATAAGTAATAAATAAAACAACAATTTATAGAGAATATTATATATTCTTATCCTATGCTATTTTATATTTCTAACATAACTTGTGACACTACTACGTAATTAGAAGAACTCCAGCGTGAAGGCGATGGGGATTTTGTGAGTATTGAGGCAGAGGCGGAAAAAATGGTTTTAACGATTAAGGAGAGGAAAACAAAGTACATAATCAAGTTTGGACTTACAACACCGCATCTCGGTTAAAACGTCACCATCCACAGACGTAACAGCTGTTTATTGATGCTAAGAAAGCAATTGAGTGGTAACGTCCTTTCCTGTGCGACCAAAGTGTCGCTATACAAGACCTAAGACCCTCATCATTCTCGTTCTACTATACGGATCCTGCTTTCATAAGCGGATGAAAGCACCGGCCGTTTCGAGAGAAAATTTCATAGCGTGAATGCATAAAAGGGGAGTGGAGGAGAAGATGGAACGAAAGGCTGTACAGCGACGAAGACTTATCCAGAAGGGTAAAAGTCCAACGACAAGATGGAAGCTTCAAAATTATACAGAAAAAGTGATCTAGAAACCAATCTTTCTTTGAAGCAAAAAAAGACACAAACTCTGTTGTTATTCTAAAACTATCCCTTAAAATATAAAAATATAAATTCAAGTTGGTAAAAGTTTTTTTTTGTTTCGTTTAAAAAAAAAAGTTGTTAAGGGTATTACCAGGTATTGTGAAAGAATTGTCAAGTGAGACTACGATAACGACATTAATTTTTTTGTTCTATGAGGTTTAAATCAATTAAACTTTTTTAGAACAATTCAGTCAAATACTTCTTCTACCTTTGCTTTTAACCTTATAACTACAGCACACAATTATCTTCCATTCCAATTGAGATGAACTAAATTAACTGACAAAAAAAAGACATCACTATTAAGATTCCATTTTTTGTTTCTCTTAAGGCTATATCCACCCATAGTTCCGGTTAAAAGGAGGCAAAAAATATTTCCTTTTGTAAAAAAATAACAAGCACTAATGTTTGCAACCTGAAAGCAATTAACGAGCCAGTAATTGACTAAAATGGAAACAAACAAAAGATGCCAAGTTAAAAAAAGTACCACGTACGCTTACAACCAGCATTATTCTCGTCGCTGAGGTTTGGGGGAGTACAAGGCTCACAATTCTCGTTGAAAAACTTTTGTTAGAGAACAGAAATGGAAACGGGATCAAGTGTAGCCACAAGGAACACTCCTAGATGCTCTTCGTCTTGAATGTATGAGCACACGCTGTGTGATTCTTAGATGGATGAAAAACCCAGCTCCAGCATATTCTTCTTCCACTGCTAGACTGCTATGCTTGTGCCATTGTACCGCATACACCACGTGCTCTTGCTCTCTATATTATTGACTTTTAGTGGAACCGTAAGGACACACATTTCCAATGTAAAAAAAAATCAAATTCGTACTTCATCATTTAGCAAATATTTTTGTTTCCTGAGGACTTGAAGGCTTGTTGACTTTTATTTCTGTGTTTTCATTTATATTGTAGGTTGAATTTGTAAACCTTCGAAATCAAATATGGTGGTATAGTGGCTAAGGCTATGTTTAAACAACTCCTGTCGTTTATTTATTTAGGCGAACGAATGTAATAATGTCCATTACTTCTAGGTTCATCATCATCTTCACTATATTGTAAAATCCCAAGTAATAATGTTTATCATCTACTCGAGAAGTCTTTTCTAGAGTATCAATTAATGAAAGGACATTGCATTTTTAATTGTTACTTGGATTCTTTCTCATTAAATCCATTTGTCACCGAAATTGAAATTTACTTTCGTTCCATAGAAATAGAAGTTGTATTAGTAAATATGAAAAAATTGGTGTTTGTAGCCCTGGCTTTGAACCCGAATATTGTCTTAAGCTAAGTATACACGAATAGAAGAACGAACTTGCAAAAGTCTTCCAATAGCATCCAATGTGCTCATAAGTGGAATTTTTCTATGTGAAACTTGTCGATCGTTTTCGATTTTCTTTTTGTTAGACCTTTTTCTGCGATATTTTGACGAACGGAAACTTCGCTTTATTTATTTCCGCATGAAAATACGGTTGATAGAAAATTAGTGAAAATTTGTTGTGAAAACTCGGCCAAAACCTTTCGTATTATTATAATTAAACATCTTTTTCCTAAGCTGAAAAGAAGAACCAGGAATCAAGCAATAATTAAACTATTTTAATCACCAAGCGAATAACATGAAAATCCCCTTGGCATTTTCCACTACATTCAAGTTACTTACTTTGCTAAAGTGTCATCTCTGCCAAGACAATTTAGTAAGTAAGTAGAGGAACTTTTGGTCATCTCACGGAGCTTTACAAAATTCATTAGAATTAATTTTACGGTTGAATAAACTAACAGTTGCTTATATTCTAAGTTTGATATAACAAATAAGAAATAGGTCTCATGACCTTCGTCTTAGAATAAAAAAAAATTTAATGACCTCCTTTTCGTTTTCCTGTTCTTTTTTCTACGTGCTTTCAAAGGACAAAACCAATGTTTATAAATTTTTCTCTGACCGGTATAAAAATACACAACACTAACCTTTTTAGTCTCCTTTTGAATGTAATCAAAGTAATGAGTATCATGAAATGTCCATTCCGATTTTCGTTTATCATTGAACTACTGCTATCATTTCTTCTTGACGGTTGCCTGGATGGCTTAAGGAACAAAATAGTTAGAGTGCTCTATGCTCTCACCGCAATTAATCTTAGGTTAGAGTATTAAAGTCCTAAATCAATATCATGACTCCGTTATAACATGCAAAAGGCTTCCTTGTTGCTAAATTAAAACGTAGAAAGGAAAACATTGTTATCTATTTGGTTTTCTGTCACTTTCAATGCGGAAACATTATTTGCATTATGTCGCTCTCACTAGCTCAGCCTTGTGAGTCTAATTTTTTCTTACATTAGAGATTTTAATTCATATAATCAATGTAAGCCTTACAAAGCTCTAAATTGAGAATAATTGACATTTATTGGAAAGCCGAATGGTTTCGACATAATCACACAAAACCATTAACATTATCATTTTTCACAGACTTAGTTTTTGCTCATTTTGACACGTTCTAACTGCTCACTTTCTCTTACATTTTGGACATTGGTTAAGTCTTTTGGTTGTTTCGTCTTTTAGTTGCTTGAATTATTTAGCTGTTCTTTTGCAAACCGAAAGAAAATAAGATGATTTTCGAATTATCAATTTGTAGTTAGTAAGAAATAGGTACATATAGGGTAATTGCGTGAGAGATGCCACGTTGGAAGATATGATTCATTCAACAAAATTTCTGCTTCTGGTCAAAAACTTTCTTACGTTTGGTAGTTCAGTATTCAACCAAGAAAAATTTTCAGTTTGTTGTTAAAAGTCGATGGGAGAAGAAAAAGCCTATGATGTTTTCCCTATTTACAGAGTCTTGTGTGGTAAATATGTATTATAAAAACAAATTTATGTATTTTTTTCTTTATTTCTTTTTTCTTAAGTTTCAAAATATGTCTATTTTTGACAAGTTGTCGCACGTTTAATTTGTCTTAATTAAAAATGAGAACATCTATTTAAAGTTTGGTTCAGCCAACTTAGAATTTCAATAAAATTAAATAATTCAAAAAAAAAAAAACAACAAAATATGATCCAATACACAAAATGTCGAAAACTTTATTAGGTATCAACATTTCAATGCACCTTTTTGCACAGAAGATGGATATAATTAAAAACGACTAAAAAATATTAGACACTAAAATTAAATATTTTAATCCATGGATGTAATATGCGGTATCTGTCTAACACGTGCAGGAAGAGATGGCACTTGTTGTCAAGTATTTTAGTATTTAGTAGATTAAAAACGTAGTGTTGATTTTATTGCAAAATAATGTGTTTATGCAAAAATTTACATTGCATTTTCAAAATTAACGGCATTTCTCCCGCAATTACCTTATAAACATTTGGGATTTTTAAAGCCGGAAAAACTATTATTTTAAGGTAAGCAACCTTCAGAAAATAGGTTATGTTAATGCTTGACTACAATTAATTCAAAAAATTATTATATTAAATACATTATTATTAACTTCCCATAGGAAGTTATTATAATGGGTCCGATTTGTCAAATTGAAAATTTTGACATTTCTCGACGTTTCAAGGTCCCTAGAGTCGAAATAAAAGATTTTTAGAAAGATGTCTGTGCGTGCGTGTGTACGTACGTTTGTACGTCCGTACGTCCGTACGTCCGTACGTCCGTACGTTCGCGACGTTTTTTTCGTCGTCCATAGCTCAAGAACCAGAAGAGATATCGACTACAAATAAATTTTGTTATGCAGATAATAAGGCAGAAAAATGCAGAAAGGGCTCGTAAAAAAATTGCTCTTAAAAAAATACCATAGCAGTTTGAAAAAAAGGTGAAAATTTTGGTTAACCCTAAATATCTTACGAACCAAAAACGCTAGAGACTTGAATTAAATTTTATATAGTATATTGTAACGTGATACTAAACAGGTATATTTTTTGAAAAAAACCAATATAACGGTTTTTTTATAAATCAATAAAACTGAAAAAAAAATTGTCACCTCCAAAATTATACGACTGAAATATGATTTCATCTCGAAAACAATTTTGTGCAACGAAGAATAATGTTTTCGACATCTGATAAAATTTTGAAAAAAATCGAATTGACAGTTTTTTTACTAAAAATAAAAACCTAAACAAACAATTTATAAAAGTTGGTAAAAATTGATTTTCGACTCGAATATCTTTTCAAAACTTTGAGATATTGGCTTTAATTTACTTTTATCTTTCAAAAAATCTTGTTGTCAACATGCAGTTAAAGTTTGAAAAAAATCGAATTGACAGTTTTTTTACAAAAAATAAAAACCTAAAAAAAAAATTATAAGAGTTGGTAAAAATTGATTTTCGACTCAAATATCTTTTCAAAACTTTGAGATATTGGCTTTCATTTACTTTAATCTTTCAAAAAATCTTGTTGTCAACATTCAGTTAAAGTTTGAAAAAATCGAACTGACACTTTTTTTACAAAAAATAAAAACCTAAAAAAAATGTATAAGAGTTGGTAAAAATTAATTTTCGACTCAAATAACTTTTCAAAACTTTGAGATATTGGCTTTACTTTACTTTAATCTTTCAAAACACTTTGTTGTCAACATTTAGTAAAATTTTGAAAAAATTCGAATTGATAGTTTTTGTAAAAAAAAAATAAAAATATTTGCTAAAAAATTATTTTATTTTACAGAAAATATTGTTTTCGATATTCAGTGATTTTTATATAAAAATCCAACAGTCCGTTTTTTCATAAAAAACAAAATCTACAAAAAATAGTATACCTACGCAAATTTGGTAAAATTGATACGAGCACATATAAACAAACTTTGAAGCAAGACAAATCCACATACGGGATGGGAAGTTATCAGTGTGGGTCGCATCCCAGCCTCTTTTTATATTAGATATGGACAATAAAATAGACACAAAGACAGTTGCTAGGAGTAAAACCAAATAAAAACAACAACATGCATTAGAAGTAAATTTAATCGTTATCAAAAAAAGTTAGACTCTTTCATACAAAATAACATGGGTTTTATTTATTTTTGTTGCTTGTTCATTGTTTGGAGATGAACCGTTCCGTAGACATAAAAATAGAAACACATTGAAGCACAGATCTTAATACCTAACAATATTTTGTTTTACTTTTATAAAACAATAAGTTCACTTAAGGAATTAAATTTAAATTATTTTAAAACCATTACAATTAATTCTAAGGAAAACATGGGTGGCGGTAAGCATTGTTAACAAAAAGGGTAAGCTGTCATTTTAATTCTACGAAGTGAGGAAAAATCTTTATGGGAAATAGCCAGAATAATGAGCAGATCTCTCAAAAAGCAATTGCAAAAGCAATTTGACCGCTGTGAACCAAAAAAACAGCTGGGAAAACCAATCAAAACCCCAAGAGAAGACTGAAAGATCATTTGTGCCTCAGAAAAAGATCCTTACAAGTCTTAAAGCGAAATAAAAAACAAACTGCAACTTTCAATAACTTCCAGAACTGTTCGTATAAGACTTGTTGAAGCTAATTTGCTCAGAAGGATCGAAAGAATAGCGCCCTTTCTAAAGAAAACAAATTATAACAACACGGTTTAAATTCGCCCACGATTATTTTGATTGGAGTGGGATAGAAGGAAGAAAAAAGGGGAGGCATGTTTTGTGGATGGACGAAACAAAGATTCGGAAGTAATGGCAGACAAACCGTTGGAATGGTTAATTTGAAAGAACTGAATCCCAAAAACATCCAGAAAACGGTAAGGAATGGTGGCGGCAGTATCATACTTCGGGATAATTTGCTTTGTATGGCGTTGGATACATTTGATTGAGGGTAAAATAGATCATGAAGGTGAATATCATACGATGCTGCATTATGCGGACGGGAACCTGCCTCTGAATTGTGTTCTACAGCAGGAAAACGACCCTTACCATACATCCAAATCTGCTCAAAAGTATTTTAAAGACCGAAAAATCAGCTTATTGAATTGGACATCCCAATCGCCTGACATGAATCCCATAGAACATTTTGCGGGAGATTAAAAATGCGCGATCCGGAAATATTTAACAAAAAAATAAAGCAGATCTGTAGAGTATGGTTGAAAGGAGTGGTAAAATATTTCAATTGACAGACGACACCGATTATTTGACTCAATGTCCAACAGATGTGACAATGTAATTAGAGCAAAGGCCCATGCTACCAGATATTTAAATGATTTTTAAATCCAGCATAGCTTTGCTTTTTTTTTTTTTTTTTAAATCTGTTTAAATCTGTGTATCTATTTTAATGTCCAAATTTGTTCTTTTTTAAATTATGAATTTAAAATATTTTATGTTTTCATTTTACTACAAATAATTGGTTGTGTAAGTTTGAAAAAAAAAAATAAGAAACTGAAGACCAAAAATCTTTTTAAGTCAATTAAAAATTTAATTTTTAAAACTCTGTTTAGTGTTTCTATTTTAATGTCCATATATGTACATATATCATCAGAATTAAGTTCCTCTTTCGTTTTTAATTCTTAAACTGACATAACATTAAGTTCAAAATTTAAATGGCATTAATTCCGATTCTACCCACGTAAAATTAAATTAAAAAAGTTTTGAAAAATTAAATAGGTTTATAATTTTGAGTTAATAACACTGAACATAGATTTTAAATCCTTTAAATTCAATGTAACTTATGTAAGAATGATAGGAAAATTGAGGCTCTGCTTTCGAAGAACTACTCAAAACAATAGGTAAGAGTATATATATATCATGTTCAAATACGCCTTTTTATAATTATTATTGACACTTTTACTAACTCAAATTTGAAAAGGAGCGTTTTTAAAATCACAAGACCATAAATATCCATTAGAAGACAATTAATATAATTTCAAGGAAATTCTTATGCCTACATGCATATAGCTTTGGTGGGATTGAATTAAAATAACCAAAGTTCTCGAAACACAAATATTTTTGCTTCAAAATGATCCTTAAATATTTAAGATTTTTATAATAAAATTTAAATTCTTAACATCCCTCGTTAAAGTTCAGAAGCCAGCAAAAATTAAGTATGGTATAGATTAGATACATTTACATTATAATGGTTCAAATTTAAACTGTTCTGAAGGTTGAAAAAGCTTATAAATTATTCGATTGTGGCGATATTCTGTAAGGTGTAGACTAAATTTAAATCATCTTGTTTAAAATATATTGAAAGAGAAGTTAATTAACACAAGCTTTGACATAAATTTAAGAAATTTAAAGGACATTTTAGGCATTATAAAAATTTTATAAAATGTACGTTGATTGAAGGTAAATTTCAACTAAAGTCTTTGTAGTCTACATGATTAATGTGTAGATAAATGCCCTTATGATAGAAAGGATGTTTTTTTTGCAACAATGTAAAAAATACAGTAACATTACAATCACATACCTATATAGACAGAGAAACAATTTAAATTAAACTCTTGTCGAACGACATCAGAAACGTATTTTTCCTCCTCTATAGAGAAATGGTCTGTATCCTATGTGGCACTTGGTACGAGTGCATTTGGAATGCAATCGGTACCTAGACTTTTGAATACTGGACATGAACTGTGATTTGTTGAAGTGGAGAATGACAATTCGTTTTCAGATTTCATGAAGATAGGAAATTAATAGTTTAAAACGGGTATTTTTTCTTGGATATATTGAAATTTAAGTTGGCAACATTATTTTAACAAGTGTTCATTTTGTCAGCTGTTATAGTTGTTCAAAAAAGGCAAAATTATTGGTCATACGCCAGATATTATATTTGAAATATCTTTCGGAAAAAGTAAATTTCAAGTCAATTTAAAAAGAGAAAAACAAATTTGTTTTATTCCATTTCAAAGTTTAATACCTCTGAGAAAAACAACCCTTATTTCAGTAAGCCGGCAAGAGTGAATAAAGGATATGGTCTTTCTGTAACGTGAAATGTACAAGGCAAACTGTGCCAATAAATATTAATTAGAATTGAAAGGAAGTAGTTTGTAAAAGGTATACTATTAAATGGGAGGCGTAAAATAAAGCCAATCAAAATAAAACCCAACTTTCAAAAATTGATTTTTTAAGTTCCTTTGAGTGCCTGTAATTCCAATAAATTTTAACATGTGCCTTCAATAAGGAAAATTAGTTTAAGCTAAAATTCTTTTAGACATTCTAAAAAAATGAATAGTAATGAAATACAAAATGGAACCTCAAGCAGTAAAAAAAGTAGCTAAAGTCTGTTGCTTGCAAATATCCTTACACAATAAATGAAAGCTCCCAGCTCCCAAACATAGATATGCTTTGAAATATTCAACAACGATAAAAAAACGAGCGAGCGAATTTATAAACACGTCCATTTATAGGTACCTAGCAGCTTTTCAGCTGTGCTACCAGTCTATCATGTAAATTTAACAGGGACACTGTCGGCTCGACATGCGTTCAGAGTTCGTGGTTCCACCATGGTACAATTCTTTTGAAAGTTATTGGAGATGTTAGGATAGGCAAAGAAATGTAAAGGGAATGATCCCTAGATCACAATCCTGAAATTTCAGCCATCTAGGTGGTCTAAATCGAGAAATATTGACCTTTAAAAATTGCTTTTTGGGAGCAGACTTTTGACCATCTAGCACGCATATTAAGCGAGATATTTGCATTTTAAGTTTGAACTTGGATTTTTGCCCTTAACTTGCTGTAAAATTAGTCTTATTCAAAGATACGCACAGCAATTGAAAGGGAATGATTCCTAGATCACAATCCTGGAATTTCAGCCATCTAGGTGGCCTAGATCGAGAATATTGGCCTTCAAAAATTGCCCTCTGTTAGCAGAACTTTGAAGCTGAAGGACGCATATTAAGCGAGATATTCGCATTTTAAGTTTGAACTTGGATTTTTGCCCATAGCTTGTTGTAAAATTTGATTTATTCAAAGAAAGGCACAGCAATGGAAAGGAAATGATTCCTAGATGACAATCCTGAAATTTCAGCCATCTAGGGGGTCTAGATCGAGAAATATTGGCCTTCAAAAATTGCCATCTGGAAGCAGAATTATGACCCTGTAGGACGCATATTAAGCGAGATATTCGCTTTTTAAGTTTGAACTTGGATTTTTGCCCATAGCTTGTTGTAAAATTGGTCTTATTCAAAGATAGGAATTTTGACCCTGAAGGACGCAGTATTAAGCGGACACAGCAATGGAAAGGAAATAATTCCTAGAGCACAATCCTGAAATTTCAGCCATCTAGGTGGTCTAGATCGAGAAATATTGGACTTCAGAAATTACCCTCAATTTAGTTTATTCAACATAGTTTGATCGTTGTGATCACATTTTCCAAAAAAAAAACGTAAACTGATGGTCCTTCCTAGGATTACAGGTATATACATGTGAATGGTAACTCTCAGCCGCTCATGCCTGATTTGACAGTTAATTAGTATACGCTTGAAGATGCCAAAGATCCCATGTTCTGAGCCAATACAGTGAGAAGCAAAAGTCTTGATACCCAAATTTGTTTTGTCTTTGGAGCAAGGAATTTTTTTAATTAAAACTTTTCGGCAAATATATTAGTTTTCAAAAAATGTTTTTATTTATACTTTTTTCAAATTCAACAAAAAAAATAAAAAATTTTCACTTAAATAAAATATAAAATTAAAAATGTTACGCTGCAATGAAGAAAAGGGCAGCAAAAGTGTTGATACCTTTAATGAAATTGAGAAAAAACTGTAGATGTACCTTAAGTTTACAGAAATAACACTTATACCTAATATTTGGTTGGCCAGCCTTTCAATCTTTTCACTTCTTTTAAGGGGTCAGGCATGGAATGGGTCAACTTTTTCAAATATTCTTTTGATATTTCTTGCCATTCCTTTAGAAGTAAGGCTTTAAGCTGAGACTTGGATTTTATATCATGCTTTCGCAAACGTTTATCCAAATGATCCCAAAGGTGCTCTATTACTATTGGGTTCAAATCTGGGCTTTGTGGAGGTGCTGAAACCAAGTGAGGGATTCTGTGAACCAACCACATCTTCTCAATGTGAGCGACATGTTTGGGATCGTTATCCTGTTGAAAGTAAAAATCTTTCAAGATCCCCATTTTTTTAGCACTTTGTAGCAAATTGTCTTGCAAAATATTTAGGTAAACTTCTTTGGTCATAATCTCATCAATTATCACCAAGTTACCAACACCTTTAGTGGACATACAGCTCCACACCATACCACCACTACAACCGTGTTTCACTGTTTTCCGAGTGTTTTTTGGATTCAGAGCTTCATTTGGTTTTCTCCATACCTTTGTTCACCCAGCCGAGCCAAAAATATTGAATTTTGACTCGTCTGAAAAAATTACCTTATAACAGAAGTCGAAATCCTTATTTTTATATTCATCGGCAAATTTTAATCTTTTCTTTTTATTTATTTCACTGATTAATGGCTTCTTTCTAGCCACACAAGATTTAAAACAACCTCGTTTGATGCATCTGCGAACAGTGTCTGCCGAAACGGATGTATTCAAAGACTCTTCTAACGTTGCAGCGATCTTTGGTGCGCTTTCAAACGGATCTTTTTTAATAATACCGTTAATCATTCGTTCATCCCTGGCTGATAACTTCCGAGGACGTCCATATCTTGGCTTATTTTTAATACGTTTCTCCGTTTTAACTCTATTTATCACTTTTTGAATTGTTGCTTTGCTTCTTCCAACTAACTGACCAATTTGTGAATATGACATTCCATCCTCATGGCACTTTACTATTACCTTTCTTTCTTCTAAAGTTAATTCTTTTCTTCCCATTTTGCAAAACTTTTTCTGATGCCCACGTCGTTGATATGATTTTGTTCAGACTAACTCAATTACATGTTGCTTACATTGACCAAGGCTACATAATAACCTTAGTCAATGCTATTAAGAAAATATTCTTTGACTCTTTAAAAATGAACCCATATCTTGCAGAGAAAACATGCATAATAGAAAGAGTTCAACACTTTTGCAGTGTTCATTTTCATTCGTGCGTGACATTTTGCGTGATATATTTGTTTGTGTGTGAATTGTTCTCAATTTTGACATTGTATTAAATAAAACACAAATAAACAAACATTAACAAACAAAAATATTAGTACTAAAAGCTTTTACTTACGCAGTTTCTTGACCTAAGTAAAAAACAAGTTGGCGTATCAAGACTTTTGCTGCTCACTACATATGCAATTACAAATCAGGGTTTGATTTTTGAAAAAAGATTTAAAATATCAAGTGAGGTCTTGCAAGCCCAAGGGAGGTCTGCAAATATCAACGGAGGTCTGTAGACTTCAATGGAGGTCTAGAAAAATTAAGGTAGGTTGGGAAATATCAAGGGACTTCTGAAAATATTAAGGGAGGTCTGCAGATTTCAAAGTAGGTCTAGAAAAATCAAGGGAGTCCAGGAAATTGCAAGGGAGGTCTGGAGGTTTCAAGGGAGGTCTAGAAAAATCAATGGATGTCTAGAGATTAAAAGGTAGGCCTAGAAAAATGAAGGGAGGTATGAAAATATCAACTGAGGTCTGGAAATTTTATAGCAGGTCTAGAAAAATCAAGGGAGTTCTGGAAATATCAAGAGATGTCTGGAGATTCCTAGGGAAGTCTGGAGATTGCAAGAGAAGTCTGGAGAGTTCAAGGAAGGTCTCGAAAAATCAAGGGAGGTCTGGAGATTTCAAGGAAGGTCTAGAAAAATCAAGGGAGGTCTGAAAATATCAAGGGAGGTCTAAGTATTGCAAAAAAAGATTTAAACACAAGTTTTGCAATTAATCTTCTGGCGATTTATATAAATCAAAATTTTACATTAGGCTAAGCCAATAACTCCTTCATAGACTATCTTAAGTGTTTGTTTGTATTTCAACTTGAGTCAAGTTCATTAGCTTAGCTGAATAATTACAAAAGACCCTCTCCCTTCTCTGCCATCACCGTGCAATAATACTCATTCATCTAAATCGCACTTCTTATTCAGGTAAGAAGAACTTGTTATAGAATTTTGAATGAATTTTGAGAATAAATTAATGATTAGTTTTTGTACTTAAAAATATAATATCATGACAAAGTCGGTCTTTATTATGATCGCTAAATCTAATGAAAAAGTAATTTTAATGTTTCCTTTTCTAGGTTTAAAAGAATTTCAGGATTTTATTGAATTTGAACATTGGAGCTTGATTTTAACCAAATAATTGTAATGATGATGTTATATATAAAAAAAACTCCAATAATACTTAACTTTATTAGGGAAGAAAATTGTTAATAAAAAAAATCAAAAGTTCTTCAAAAAAGGCAAAAAACAGTAGAGCAGGGAATTTCCAATCTTGATGTCTAAAAGTTTTGTAATAGCTGTTGTTCCCAATTTATTTTTAAACTAGTTTTAGAAATAGAAAACCTGGTGAGGCGAGACTACAATTTAGTTTGTTTGTTATACGCCAGAGACACAGTATGATCATTAGAAAAAAGGGAAGGGTTAGAAAATAAGTGACAATGTACCTACATTGGTTTTTAATTTTGGAATTTAAAATTTGTGCAGTGAGAAACAGCGATGATGTGCGATAAACATTAAGAAGTCAATTATTTTATTGTAAACAATTTTAAAAGCTCTTTTATTATTACTTTTCAAGACACTCAATTAAGTTTTTATCAGCCCAGGTATGGCAGTTACACTTTATCTTCGGACGTATATTGGATGTGTAGATGGTAACCAAATCGGAAGTAGCGCAAAACTTCTGGCATCTTCTCAGGGAACATAAACTCTCGCAACAAATTTGGTGGGCAGCAAAAATTTTCCAAGGCATTAAATTCAATGCGGTTAGAATGTTATGAGCCAATTATATTTTGTCGTTTCAGTTCTAGATTCGAAGAGAAGAGACATGATTTAAAAAACCAATAATATTCTATTGAGAGAGATAGTTTTGAGATGTCAAAATGGATGCCTGGAAATCCAATAGAGTAGATTTATATACACAAGTATGAGGTTGATTTTTACAGATATGGTTTAGTCTTTTTTCAATTGACCCTGTGGCTGTGTCTCTATTCATCGATTGTAATTCAAGTGGTTATTCGTTAACTGCAATTTACTTCTAATCAATTTAACTAGAATAGTTCAACTTGATGCTAAATCTTTTCAATAGCCCATGCTGTGTTATTGACATAAGAGTACATCTAAGTGCCTCTTCAATACTCTCATCTGTCAGAAATAAATAGTCCATAAGGGGAGTAGACTAGGTATGGAATCTGCCAATGACGATTGTCATTGCCCACCAAAAAACCCACCTGTGAGCACATCAGAGGAAAATATGCAGAAATGGAAATCAATATAAAAAAAAAAACGAAAACAATTATGAATATGTTGACCAAAATTATTGACTGTATGACGGACGGTATGTATTTGTGTTTATGTTTGAGTTAAAAGCAGAACATAATCCTAAAACATTCAACTAATTAATTAGCTTCCTAATTCTATTTCGCTTAAACTCATAACCTCAATTGCTTGCCAGGGCGAGTTTAACAATAACATCAAAAGCAAACGAAATTATTTTAGTTAGAAAACGTCAGACACATTTTCCCTAAGAGAGGTCATCGTTTTTTGCGCATAAGATGCTGTAGTAGTTTTTTTGTTTTGTTGAGTATCTAGCTTTTCTTATTCAGCGTCTTTGCCTTCAACCGTTTTATCCTTGGTTATTTTTATGTGTAGATTTCTCATCCCTGAATTGTTTGTTTGCTATTATAATAGTTGAATGGTTTTGTGGCTTCAAAGAAATACGCTTAAGTGAGGTCATATCCAATTTGGAAAAGATATCAATCTTTACCTAAGTTGGACAACAATTTTATTTATTTGTCTGTGTTGTATCTGACTACTTTTGATTGAAAAAAATGTGTAAGTTTATGCCTTCTTTGAAGGGTTACCCCTATTCATAACATATTTTTATTTCACGATTCTTATTTTCTTAAAATGTAATAATTTCTAAAATCTTTACAAAAAAATGTTCCATTCATTAAAAAGATTGCTTATTTCTTCATCAATATGGTGAAATACAAAAATTTGGTAAAATCATTTGGAAGATAGTTTTAAACATGAAACGAAAGTCGATTCTTATGTCTCTGTCTGAATGCTCACAGAAGTCAAATTAAAATCACGCTGAGTTTATCCAATCATTATGAATATAGAAGGTTTATGCTTATAATTAGATATTTTTTCAAGGACGAAGTTAATGCTTCCTTGTTTTAAGCCTTTCTTGATATCAAAAGGTTCGGCAAAGCCTAACTTTATAATGCATGGCGAGTTTTCCATAGATATTCTGAACAAACGGATGAGTTTGGAAAAGATGCAGGTAGATGTTGTCATTTGCGGCTGTGAAATCGATTAAAAAATTTTGGGTTTCGATTTAAGGTTCACATGATTTTTAAAGGATCTGCCGTAATACTCAACAGCAACGCTGATAGGTATTGGTTACATTTACGAGAATGAAGAATTTGTAAGCGATGTCAATGAGGCTGATTAATCTATAATTAGTGCAATTCAGAGGGTGTCCTTTTTTAAATACCAGTAAACAATACTGAATCTTCATTGATTTTGCTTGTTTTCCTAGACCATTTTGTGCAGGTATAAGTTGCTGCTTGCTTCTAAACAAATCAGCTCCATCTGCATTGAAAAGCTCCACTTTCCAAGATTTCAGCTTAGATATTATAATCTTTACTTCGTATAAGACGAATAAACAGCATAAATAAATGGGACTTTAAGCCAAATTTGCAAATGATATGTCTGGCAAGCCTGTTCCGTCATAATTCTATATATTTCTATTATACAGTATAGTTTTTCTATTCCTATTTGGTCCTTTTTTAACATTTTATGCATAGAGAGATAAATGAAAAATTGATTTCCATTATATGCTTTTGATTTTTTTTTTTCAATATAGGAATTTATTAATATCTTCGAATTCCTACACCCACATTATATTCCTAATATGAGCTCATTTTTGTCTTCGTTTTGTGTTGAAATCCCTTGAGATAAGAAACTTTGTAAGAAAAGTTTGCAGCAATCTACTTATATTTACTTGTAAATTTGCTTATGTTTTTTTGTAGGATTTCTTTTGAAAGAAGGAAATAAATAAACTTCTGTTTGTATATAGAAAATAAGGAAAACGAAATTTGCACTTTTTTATTTCTAATTTGTCACTTTTGAATAATCTCCAAGGAAATTACAAAAAAAAGATTCAAGTTTTTGTTTTGTAATTCAATTTAAAATATGTATGATAATAAGTTTTAGTATTTTAAACTAATTGATACTTTAATGTTGAACCTGCTCTCAAAAAAAGCTGAATATAAGTTACATTTATATGGTGTAAAATATTGGTAAAAACATTTTTATTTGGTACTACGAACAAAACAGATTTATTTTGTTAAATATTTCGAACGCACTTTGGTTCATTTGTTATTGAAAATAATGGAATCTGTTTAATTGAATTGAATTCATTCATTAATCCTTTCTTTTGTTTTCCTTTTTGGAGAACATACTCACTAAAACTATCTTCTTCTAATCAACTTCAAAGTGGAATTCTCTCGGAATTCAAATTTATCATGCTTTTAATTAAATTTCAAAGAAAATCAGAGCGTGTTCAATATTATTCAATATTGCAAGAGGTATTTTCCGTATAAATTACAAATTTAATTAATTAAAATTTATTTTCACACATTCAAATTCAGATATAGACCTCTCGCTGACTTAGATTGAGATTCAAATCAGATTGATTGAAAATTCATCTCTGCATCAAGCCAAAGATTTACATTTCAATCGATCAAAATTCATATCGCCTACAATATTGTAGTCGTCCTTCGTTCGCTGTATTGTTGGTCGGTAGTTTTGGTTATCTCTTTAGTTCTGGGCCACAAAATTTTGTGAAATTTATTCCCATGGAGTACCACTAATCTAGTTTCAGTTTGTGTTCGGAAAGTTTGTATGAACTGGACATCACGAAAGAGGAAGAATAATTCACAAAACTTCATTTTCAACTGCTAAAATTGTGATTTGATTTTGAACTTGAACACGTTTTTCACCTGAATTTTCTAAGGAATTTCTTTTTAAATTTTCTTTCTTCAGACAGGGAATAAAGGAAAGCAGCATTCCTAGTTTTTTTTTTTATTTGGAGGATGCGATAATGGAAAGAACACAAATAAGAAAGCTTATTGAAGATAGCAAAACAACAAAGAGAGTAAATTTGTGTGGTTGCAGTTTTACCAACCAGCAAATCGCAATAAAACGTGAGTGGATAAACGCGATTTTAACTATCAGAAGCTTTTGAATATTCTTCACCTCGTGCGTTGCGTTTGTGCAACTTATTGTGATGGTAGCTAATTAAAGAAGAGCACTTTTTGTAAACTAAAGCTAAATTCATATCCAAAGCTGTGATATTTATTACATTAGGACGAACTTTTGCAATAAATCGGGGTCATATAGTGGGCATTCTTGTGCATGAAAGAGTCTACAGTCCATACCTGATAGACGGACCAAATAGTTTTGTATATAACGCGAAATTAATATTAGGGCCATAAAATTCTTTAACAAATCCCCTCATGGAGTTCTATTTACTAACGATCGTATTAATTTGCTCCTTTAAATCAAGACTACTATTCCACAATATATTTAAGGTGGTTTGAAAAAGGAGTACTAAAAGTCTAAAGCAAATAGATTGGGTTAAGACAAGAAAATAAGAGTAAGGGAGAACATGGAAATTTTCTAAAAAAATGACTTAACAGATAATAAATATAAAAATAATAGTAACACCAAAAATCCATTCTTTGATTTTATTTTTGAATAAAGAACACATTTTGAACAGAAAACCGGATGATAAAATGTACATATCTTAGTTTTTGAGAAACTAAACAATTTTAAATGTACTTTTTTCTAAGTTTGATCTCGGTTCAAGCTAATTTTTAAATTAGTTTCAAGACTAAGTCTTTTGCATTTTTTGTTGTTTGAGAATGTATACAAAAAATTAAAGCAAATTGGTAACTTTTAATTATTTTCGTATAAAGGCACTTTGTTGATTACGTACAATATTTTTGCAGTTAAATTAGAAATTATTGCAAATCTTCTTTTAACAGAACTTGAGAATACAGAACAGTAAACAGATTGGTGTGTAATTACTAATGCATGTAACCCTCCCAAATGTTCATCTGTTTCTATTTTAATTTAAGATAAAAAATGCTTGCTGAATAATAATAAATTAGCAAGTGTGTTATAATTTTTAGGAGTACAGATTTCCTTTTTGTTTTAACGATTTGTCAAAACTTTTGGGAAAGCTTAAGAGAACTGTTTTAGGAAAGTCAACTCTTCAAATAGGTTTTTTATGACATTTCGAAAAGTTGTTTTAAATTTAAGGCAGACCAAGAATCACAATAGCTCAGAAGAACATATACAGGATGTTCCGTAAAGGTTGGTCCAAAATGATTATTAATATAGGTCATGTCATGAACTATAATAATCTTGTAATTGCAACTTGTTTATACCGATTTATAATGGTGTTCGAGAAACGGATGTTGTAATGAAATTTTGAAGAACACATTCCTTTATCGGTTTTTCAAATACTTCGTTAAATGATTATTGTTTTTGTCAATTTAAACTAAAGACATTTTGAGACATTATTTTTAGTAAAACAATATTGATTTATCTAAAAACTAATTAATACAAAGTAATTTAAATCGAATAAATTTTTAAGAGCAAATCTTAAGTCATACACAGTTGAAACCTTGCAGACATGGTTTTAACTCAATTAAAAACAAACTTAATAGAAAATAAGAAAAAAGGGGAAAGAGAACGGTCAGCAAGATAGACAAGTAGGTATTGACATGTATTAGAAACATGTGCACTCAAATCGCAGGGATTTCAAACCAATGCATGGACTTAAAAAGAAGATTGCAGAAGAAAATAAAGAGCGGTGTTTTTAACCCTAAAACCGTGCACAGGGTGATGTATCACCCTTTTGTAACTGGTGCAAAACACCCATCTGTGGGGAACCTTAAATCAAAATGTGTGCTCAATGGTTAAAAAGACGTTTTATTAAAAGTTTATTGTTATTCTATTTAAATACTATTAAAAGTAAACAAAATAAATTTTAAAAAGGTAAAAAGACTTTTAATTAATAAAATACCTTGAAATAAAAAATAGGGTACACTCGGGGTAGAAAAAGTCCACTCCGAATATGAATAGGGTTCTAGGGTTAAGGTCATGATTGCTGATTGCAAAATCTTGCATCCCAAAACGTTTACATTGCCTGACAAGCCCGACTTGGTTTATCCGTGAATTTTTTAATATAAAAACTCAGTACAAGATGTGATATAAATGTTTGTTAATAATATTAAGGTCCATTTTTTAAATAAAATCAATACCGATAGACAATTTGATTCAATGTTCTAGTTTTCAAATTAAACAATTTTGAAATAAATTTTTACGCAACAAAGGGAAAATACCTTTAAATTGAAACAGCGACAAAATATTGAAACGATTGAAAATAAACTTATGTAAACATGTCTAATACACCCCGTTATTGTTTTGTTGAGAACAAATTGCTTTCGAAAAATCAAAATTGGAAAAATAGGTATGTACATATTAATTCAAACACCTCTCCTTGATTAACGTTAAGATTTAATTAACTTTTTCGACAACCTGTATGTATTAGGAATTTATTTGGTGAAAACCAAAACATTTGTAACTCTGGGCTATTAATAACATTAACATCGCTACATTGAATGGTATATAATAAAAAAAAAAAGAGTCCAAAAATTCAAACTTAATTTTAAATAATGTATTAAAAAATTTCTTACATACCATTATTCAACATGTAATTCTCCTTCCTGAATAACGGTGTCAAAAATGATTGTATGTATACGTTGATAATTCTTTTTGCTTCTTACACTACACTACCCGTTTTCCGAGACCCGAGAACCGAGACCGACTGCAAATTATTTTATTTTTGGAACAAAAAGGAACAAAAACACTTAAAACTTATTGAATCGTTTTTTATTTTTCTAAAACTTTAAACTTTATCATTTAATTAAGATTTTAAATATTTCTTTTTATTGCACATTTATTTTACTTTAATATTTTTAATTTTGTATATTTTTAACGATCCGAACGAAGCGAAGCGAACTCACTTTATGAACTAGAGAAAGATCATGTTTAATCATGCAATTGCAACACACTATTACATATCCACCTGTTTGATTCTGTGACCAAAAACACTGTATATGCATATATTTGATTCTGTGACCAAAAACACTGTATGTATATGCATATATTTTAGTGTTTTCGCCTGTGACTGTGTCTTGCTTTTCATTTTTGCTTTAGAAATACCAAATATGTTTTCCTTTTGCATTCTCTGTGTTTCATTTTTTTTTCTGTTTGCCAATACAATTGATGAAGTACATAAGAATTCTCGGTTAACACTTTCTTTCTTTTCCAAAATTTTGAGTGAAAGAGAAGATACACATTTAAATGTTTATTGGGGTAGGTGTGATTTGGGTAATAAAATTAGATGGAGAAGGTTTTTCTGTTTCAATGTGGGTTCTAGGAAACTTATCTATTTGTTTCTTTTTTAAACCGATACCCACCAAACAAGTTTTGGCGGGAATATTCAAATTCAAATTTAAATTATATTCAAATTAAAATTGAATATCAAATGTTTTTGAGAATATGAACTCTGAAGGATACATTAAGATTAATGAGGGTTTACCTATCTCGGAATAATTGTGATAGGAATAACTACATACCCTTCACCCTGACTGCCACCCTCTACCAGTGTACATTTTATTATTTAGGTAGGTGTGAGATTGGATAAAAACAAAGTTTCTTTTTATTTTTAATTGCTAAAATGTGTACACATACTATCCAGATTTTAAAAATGTATTATTTTATTTAAGTCATAATTTTGCATCCGTTCTTATTTTTAAAATATGTTCTTTTTCAAGAAATTATTTGAAATTGAAAGTTTTTTATGTAAGCACAGATCTTTATTTAAAAATTTGGTATGAAACATTTCGAAAATTTTGCAGAAACAATTCAGAAATATTTCTGATTTGATTTTTAATGTGGACGTTTTGCGAAACAATTCTGAAACGTTCTGAGCACATTTTCCATTTTTACTTGCGACACATATTAACTATATTTTCCAATATTACTTTTTTTTTAATTTGAAAGCGGGTCAACATCAACGAAAATCAAAAATACAATGTATATTTATGCATATGTACATATATATTTTAAATAACTGCATAACAAAAATATTTGTTGGCGAACACTAAAAAGTTGTATGTTATGTAATTTAAAAAAAAAAAAACTGAAACACAATTTTCAAAAAAACAACTGAAAAATTAAAATGGTTTAAGAAATTAAATGACATTTGAATGTTTAAAGAAAATATTCAAACCTAAATTTAAATTTACTATTTTTGAGTAGTCCAGTGCGTAAAATTGGACATTTAAGAAAGTTGCACTGATAGTGTTGTGTTTTATCATCATGATTTTTTTTCTACTTCTTTTACAATTTATATTTTTGAAAATTTAAGACAAAATATTTACTTTTTTGCTTTTATTTTTAAAATTCAAATGCGTCAAGTTGACTTCACAAAACCTTTTTTATTTTATACCCTCTTTAGCACTTACGCATTTGATGTTTCTTACTTGGAAATTTTTCACGAGCGTCCAGATCAAAATAAACATTTCAGAAATGTTTCTTAAATTCTGAAATATTTTTAAATGATTCTGAAATGTTTCAGAAATTTTTCTAAACACATCTTTTAAAAACTTGATAGTATACAAGAGATGTTCAAGGATTATTCATGGCCGCCAAAATAAGCGGCTAATACCATCAGCTATGAATAAGAATCAACCTAAGTTTGATATATTACTATTACTTTATTTAAAAAGGCATTGACCCTAGGAAAAGTTTTAAAGAAATCCCATTAACCCATAGGAAATTGTAACCATCTGTAGAGAACATTAAATCAAAATGTTTGCCAAGTGTATTAAATACACGTTTTAATAAAAGTTTTTAGAGTTATTCTATTCAAATACCATAAACAAAATACATTTTCAAAAAGTAAAATGACTTTTAAATATTAAAATATCTGAAAATAAAAAATAGGGTTCTCTAAGGTTAGGAAAAAGTTCACTCCGAACATAAATGGGGTTCTAGGGTTAAGGGCATATGATTGCTGATTTCAAAACTGTAAGTCTCAGTCTCCTAGGTGATTTCCATAAATAAATTACACATTTTAAATTGAAGTTACTCGTGTAAAAGATTGCATTCCAAAATTTTTACATTGCCTTGCAAGCCTGACTTGGTTTAGTCCCAAATTAACTTTATTATTTCGGACCCTATTTTCTTACAACCGTTTGCTAGAACATCTCGTTTATGTTTTAATGTAAAAACTCAGTTCAGGATGTGATATAATTTTTGTAAAAAATAGTGAAGGTTTGTATTTCAAATAAAACTCAATGCTATAGTTTTCATATGTAAGAAATTAAAAGTTAACTTTTACAAAACAAAGGTAAATCATGTTCAAATTAAAACATTGACAAAATTTAAAGGGATTGAAAATTAACATGAATATGCCCAATAAAAGCCGTTGTGTTTTGTGGAGATCTGAAAAATAAAATTTGGCACTATAATTCAAAACCTCTTCCTTATTCCATTTTTCACTCCTCTCCTTGATTAGATTTCATCATTGTGGACTTTATATTACATGGCTAAATTAAATGCTATAGCAAAATTGATTTTAATTTGTCTTAATAAATTCCTATTTCCTATAGCTCCCAAAACCAAAAACATAATTAAAAATAATGTATTATTAAATTACGTACCTTCACTATTCAACGTGAAATTCTCCGTCTTGAATATACGTTGATAATTCTTTTTACTTCTTACACTACACCACCCGTTTTCCGAGGCCCGAGACCGACTGCAAATTATTTAATTTTTGGAACAAAAACACTTTAAATTTATTGAATCGTTTTTTATTTTTCTAAAACTTTAAACTTTATCATTTAATTAAGATTTTAAATATTTATTTTACTTTAATATTTTTAATTTGGTATATTTTTAACGATCCGAACAAAGCGAACTCACTTTATGAACTAGAGAAAGATCATGTTTAATCATGCAATTGCAACACACTATTACATATCCACCTGTTTTATTCTGTGACCAAAAGCACTGTATATGTAAATATTTAGGTGTTTTTGCCTGCGACTGTGTCTTGCTTTTCATTTTTGCATTAGAAACACCATATATGTTTTTCTTTTGCATTCTGACTGTGTTTCACTTTTTTTTGCCAATACTATTGATGAAGTACATAAGAATTCTCGGTTAACACTTTCTTTCTTTTCCAAATTTTTGAGTGAAGGAGAAGATATATGATTATTGGGGTAAGTGTGATATGAGTAATAAAATTAGATGGAGAAGGTTTTTCCGTTTGAGTGTGAGTTCTAGGAAACTCATTGAGTTGTTTATTTTTTAAACCAAATAAGTTTCGGCGGGAATATTTAAATTCAAATTCAATTTTAAAATGAGTATAAAATGTTTTGTAGAATATGAACTCCTAAGGATACATACTCGTAAAACATAATGAGAGTTTAATTATCTCAATATAATTACACAGCCAACTGCCACCCTCTCCCAGCACACATTTTATTGTTTGGGTAGGTAAGAGATTGGGTAAATGCAAACTTTCTTTTATATTTGATTAAGAAATGTTGTTATCCTATTGACATGTACATAATGTAGGTACATAAATGTGAACGTACAATTTTAAAATTTTTAGACATAAAAATGTAATGCAATATAAAAAATTAACATAACAGGCACTAAAACTTTTTAGTGTTCGATTAAGAATTCATAAGGCTTTCAGAATTCCCTTTACAAATTTGTAGGTTAAAAATCAAAAATTCGTATTTTCTCAAGAGAGATTTTTTTTTAATTAAATTTTCTGTACATTTAGTTTCTTTCTTTCTGACAGATGTTCAAGGATTATTTATGGCCGCCATAACAAGCAACCAATACCTTCAGCCATGATTAGATTCAATATAAGTTTGAGATATTTCTATCACTTTATCAAAAAAGGCATTGATTCGAAGAAAAGTTTTTAAGAAATACCACTAACCCATTCTTTAAAAAAACCACTACGAACAATTTGTATTTTGCAACCTCTGATATGACTTCCATTTGTTGACCAAACCCCTTTCCTATTACCTTACACCAAACAAAAGCCCACTCGAAATGTCACATGCATTACTAAATGTCAAACAGTTTTCCCAGAAGAATTTACCTCTTTCTGACTACACAAACCAAAGCCCGAATCCGCACACTTAAACCGCAATCTAAACTCAAACTCTTAACCAAAGCCGAAACTAGCGACGACTATGACCGACCCATAGCCCACAAACAGAAATTGAGGCGATACGGCGATCTGAGTATGAGAAATGATAAAATAATTACACAATTACGCAAATGAATTTCACCTCCTATAAATGGTTGTGGCTTTTACTTAAATGGTTTCTGTTTGGCTGCAGTCAGAACAGAATGTACCAAAAGTGTGAGTAATCACAAAACAGAAAACTTTGCATTGTTGTCGGTTTTTCATGTTAGTGACTTGCAGTAGTACCCGTGGCATGATGGTTAGTGCGTTGGACTGTCATGCAAGGGGTCTTGGGTTCAATCCCTGCCTGTGCCACCTTAATTTAAAAAAAATTAATTTTCGCGGGTACTGCCTCTTGCGAGGAATTGACAAATTCTCCAAGAGTAATTCTTGTCATGAAAAAGTGCTTTCTCAAACTAGCCGTTCGGATTCGGCCTTAAATTGTAGGTCCCTTCCATTCCTGACAACAGTACTCGCACACAGGAATGGTTGAGAGTTGTAAGTCACTAGGCCCTGGTTCACAACGGACTGTTGCGCCACCCCATTTGATTTTTGACTTGCAGTTTGACAATCCTGGGCATCTATCTTCTCCCTCTACCCCTGGAAAATGACTTAGTCCTTCTTTTTCCATCAGTATGCCAGTATAATATAATCCAGAATCCATACCCTTCCTATTCTTTTTATGTAACAGAAGGAAGTAATGTTAAATGACGACCAAAAGAGGAGGAGTGAGTAATTAAAATTAGAAAAAGCTTTAATATTGCCTGTCAAGTCGACCAGAGTCAAGTTGTGGTCAGAACGGAAGGATGTTGTGGAATGCTGCTAATAGAATAATTCTCATATGCATGTGTCTTCAAACTGTCCATCCCCTGATTGAAATCGGGAATACAAAATAAGATGATACTTAATTATTGTCTGGCAACACAAATTCCCAAAATTGACCCTAAGTTATTCCCATCTTCATGAGAGGGATGACAAGCCCCACTTTATAACTTCATACACAAATAACAACAACGGAATATAGATGTATCAAGATATTAAATATAATTTTTGTTGGAAAATACTCAAAAGCCTTTATTATCCTTGTACAGATAATACGACCATACAAGGATTGCTTTAATAAGACCTCAAGCAATATTCATATAAATCTAGACGCAAACCAAAACAGACTTCGTATAAAGCAAATACTTTAAGCAGGGACGTAGAAAGGTAAATATTTTAATTATTTCCAGTCCCAAATCAACACCCTAGCCTGACTACGTGGACTGGTGCGTTTAACAATCTCCTGGCTTTCCATAAAAGGACTCAAGGGATGAGTATCAACTTTACGAAAAATCGGGTGCTACAGCTTTATTTGATTTTATTTTTTAAAGGTGGGGTAGATGACGATTATAATTTAAAAACGCCACAATTAGCTAGATCTCAGAAAGAAGAGACAAATTCTGTGTGAAATAATTTGGGTGGTAGTGTTGTGGGTCCGTCCTTATAGGAGTTGAATGGGACATTAAAATGTATAGACGCAATTGATAATAAATACAAATGTTTGACTGTAGACATTGATGTTGAAGGACTTTCTCCGTTAGATGGGCTAAAACATTTGACTTTTATTTGCATCAGTTTACGAAGTACGTCTGGTCGGGTAGGCGGTTATGGGTTGCCAGTGGCTGTTAATTTCTATTAAGGGTGTTTTTAGAATACATACAATTTCATTAACCTCATTTCAATACAAGTAGAAAGCTTTAAAATCTACAACAAAATCTTGGTTGGATGGATGCAAAAATGTTGATTGATTTTTGTTTACGTACTAGAAAAACGTTTTTGGATAATATAATTTTCTGACTCCTCCATTGTTGTGCAAGAATACAAAATTGCTCTCATGTTTTCAAGTCTGGTGCCATCAATGAGCTTATGCGTATTATAGTCGTTTTTTTTTTTATATATTTTTGTTTCTTCTAAGTTGAGTTTTAAAAAAAGCTAACAAGGCCTAGAAAATTTTTCCCAGCTTTATTAAAAGTTCCATTGATATAAGTGGTGTATAAAGGATAGTCAAAATTGTTGATAGGTATACATCAAATTTCAATCCAATATTCAATTTAAAGAACTCAAAAGTTACAGACTTATGATATGATTAAAATTCAGTTTGTACCTTGCTCTCAATTCTTCCTTAAATAGAAGGGTGGTTAATGTTGAATGTAAACTACACCTTACATTACCTGCATTTCATTTGACATTTCTCAATTTCAAACTAGATCAAATTTAACCACGATACGGTACACAATCGAGTGACTGTTTGGTGCGGTTTCCAAAATGAAGCCGGTCAGGCAGTTCCTGTGAATGGTGTTCGCTATCGTAAGAAAATAACGAACTTTTTATGGCCCGAATGAATGTGGACGATATGTCATTTTAACAGGAGGCACACAGTTAATGAAACTATGTATATATCTGTTAAGCTCTAAAAATTGAATGGCCGTGTTATCTTAAGTAGTATCGATGTCAATTGGCCGACAAGATCATCTGATTTGTTACCGTTGGACTTCTTTTCTTGAGGTTTTTTAATAAATAGGATAAGTCAGTTAGTTAAAAATAATTTAAGAGCTAAAGGATGAGATAATTCGGCACATTAACGACATAGAGCCTCCATTATGCTTCAGAACCAATTAATGGAGATGAGCCGCAAAGGTCGCGGCGGGTAATTGGCCGATATTTTTGTCCTTATATACATAATTTAACCATATCGAAATTAATCTAATAAAAAGAAATGACAATCATTTCCTAAATAATTTCAAAATCAACATCGGCCCTTAAGATTGAGACCAAGGCCTTAGATAATCTCAAGACTATAACCACAATTGCCTTATTTCATTTAATGCATCAAGTAGACTTTCGTTTTATGCTCGTATACCTTAACCATAATAGACTTTTAAGCAATATTGTTGTGATAGGGCATTTTTAAAAACTTCCAGGATCATATAATAAAGCCTCATGAAGCTATCCGACAATAGAACGAAAAACGAATAATTTCTCAAAAAGAAAACCTTAAATTTAGTTCCTTTAGAATATGAAATAAGTATCCTCTATTAAGAGTCAAATATTAATATTTGTTCGTCTTTCATCAAGTGTCAAGATTCATGGAAGATCCAGATTTTTATAGACCGCCCTTGTCCAAATGCACACAATACTCAAAACATTTTTCGTTGCATTTTACACTCCTTAACGTCTTTAAAGCCCTCATATTTCTTCGTTCATAGTGCAGGAGACTAGCAACCTTCCATAGAATATACCATTTGTATGTGAATAGATAGCATAGTCAAAAGTTGTAATTTTGTGGGTGTGCTGTTATATAAAATTGGTAACCCACAAAATGGATGCTAAATGAAAATTTAGTAGTTGCTTTTTTTCAGTATATCTTCTTTGTACAATCTCTGTTGTGTATTTCAATTCTGTCGTTAAGGGAATTACAAAATAAGTAATTTTTTCCAACTCCCATCTGATTTGGGAGAGAACATGCATTCGCAAAAATTGACACTTGAAAATCTAAGCAAGAATTTGAACAAAACCATTCCTATTTACTTTGAGTGTATTATTTCGTCATCAGCTATCTGGGTTTGATATCCCGTAACCCAGTAACTATGCGGCAGTATCATTCTTGTAAGTCTGCATTTCACAATGAATTGAATGAACCTTAAGTCCAAAAAACCATAAGCCCCCTTCATTGTCCAAAATTTTATAGAATAAGGGAATAAAAATGTGGCAGAACATAGCTACAAAATAAGTCTGTGAAAAAAAAATAGTTAAAGATTTCTGTGATGATGTTGAAACCATTCCGATGTCCAATAAATGTCAATTAGTTTCAATTTGCAGCTTTGCAGGGATTAAATTCATACTATACGTTAAAATCTTTAAGAGGAAAAAGAGTAACTTAGACTGAGTGAGCGCCCGAGAACGTAGAATAAAACACAGTTATGATATAATGACGTATCGGCATTAAGATCCTAGAATCCTTCCTTCCTCGTTTTAATAAAGCACAAAGAATAAAATAACAGTGATGAAAAGTTTAAGACTTTAACTCTTATTAACGTTGAAATGTGACTAGAGCATTTTCATAAATTGTTCATTAAGCCAACGAATATATAATTATTATAATAAAACTGTTTTTTTTTTTTCTGGCATGAAAATTGCACTTTTCCAATTTAATCATGACTTTAAAATTGATGATCAGGTTCTTAAGATATTAATTTTTTAATTTCGAAAAAAAACACGTATAAAAGGCTTTTTGAAGCTATCTAAATGTATACGGCTTTTGTTTTCAATATAATCCTTGATGGTTTTCCAAACCCCTACCTTCAATACTCAATTGAAATATTTATACTATTTCATTTGATATTCGAAAATGATATTCGAATGGATAAACAGGATTTGAATATCAAACTACTAAGTGAAATAGTCGCTTTTAAAAAACAATAATGGACAGAACACTTAAAATCGCTGCATGGAATGCAAACGGTCTTATACAACATTCATCTGAATTAAAAATCTTTTTCGATCTAGAACACATCGATATTTGCCTGGTGTCCGAAACTCATTTCTCCAATGGGCATAGTCTAGATAATGTAATAGAAAACTATTCATGTTACCACGATCCACATTAAGCTGAGAAGGCAAGAGGTAGATCGGCAATTCTTATAAAAGAAAGCTTAAAACAGTATGAAGTAGCCAAGTTTACTAGTGAAAATATGCAAGTAACAACTAGTAGTATTGGTATGAAAAAGAAAGAGTTTAAGATAGCAGCTTTATACTGCCTACTAAGGCGCTCCCCGACAGAAGATGACTATACAGACCTATTTAATCTTCTTGGGCATAGCTTTCTTGTTGGAGGAGACTTCAATGCGAAACACACCGATTGACGTTCAAGATTTATATCAACAAAAGGCAAAAGACTTTTCCGTAATCAATCTTAAGTCCGTAAATTTGCACAATTGCGAATTCTATTCCTCCAGGTCCTTTCATCAAATCATACTCCAGTGATTCTGTCACTAAGTGAATCGGAAGTACTAGAAAAAAGTAATCCAAAGCTTGTAAATAAGAAAACAAACTGGAATAATTTTAGAGAAAGGCTTTTACGTTTTATAAATTTAAAATATTCCATGGATACAAACGAGCAAATTGACCATGAAGTGGAACAATTTATTGCTTATGTGCAACAGTACATTCCTAAGGAATTTAACGACTGATGCTTTAACCGATTTTTTCGCTATGGAAAGCAGCCAAGCGCCTCAAAAGACCGCAGTTACAAAACTCGCCCTTAAAATCTCAAGATGGAAAATAGATCAGTAACCCGAAAGAAAAAGCTAACCTTTTAGCTGAACATCTTGCGAATGTTTCTAAGCCATACTCATCAAACGCGGCTGAAAATAACTTACAGTTTGTTGATATGATAGATGAAAGTGAAATACCAATTGTAAGACTTAAAGAAATAAAAGGTATGTGTTTACATCAACAACCAAATAAGAAATCACCAGGTTACGATCTAATTACTGCTCAGGTTATAAAAGAAATGCCATTGAAAGCCTTCATAAAACCCCAATATATAATAAATGCATGCCTTAAGCACCGGTATGTCCCGCACCATGGGAAAATTGCTGAAGTAATTGTCATACCAAAACAAGGTAAACCACCTACAGAAGTGACGGCTTACAGACCAATATCGCTTATACCAATTATGGCAAAAGTTTTTGAAAAACTGCTTCTGAAGAGACTTAGCAAAATCATAGAAGAAGAAGGTTAATCCCAAACCATCAGTTTGGCTTTAGATATAAACATTCCACGATAGACCGAGTTCATAGAATATCGGATGTAATAGGAAAAGCATTAGAAGAAAAACAAGTATGTTCAGTACTTTCTTAGATGTTGCTCAGGCTATTGACAAGGTTTGGCATGAGGAGCTTGAGTACAAATCTTCTCAGACCGATTGTTTAGAGTAAGGTACTATCAAGAATACTCGGAATTGAAGAAAATAGAAGCCGGTGTACCACAAGGAAGTGTCCTAGGTCCTACCCTGTATTTACTATACACAAGATATATTGCAATTTTGGTACCCGACAAATGTGTCTTTAAGGCAGCAGTAAAACTACAAAACGCCGTCGACACAGTGAGAGCTTTGACCGAAAAATGGCGTATCAAACTCAATGAAACAAAATCTTCACATATAAACTTTACAAAATAAAAAGATAAACAATATTATAATAATCATTAATAATCAAGCTGTACCTTACGCCAATACGGCCAGATACCTTGGCATGACTTTGGATGCAAAGCTTAAGTGAAAAGAGCACATCAAAAAGAAAACTTGAAATATAGAAAAATGTAGAGGTTGCTTGGTAACAACTCTGATTTATCAATCCAAACCAAAAGAATGCTGTATAATCAAGTACTAAAGCCTGTTTGGACCTATAGAATCCAATTATGGGTCTGTACAAAGAAAAATTTCATGCCAGAGGTCTTGGGTTCGATCCCTGCCTATGCCATCCAAAGTCTTTTCACGGGTACTGCCTCTTGCGAGGAATTGACAAATTCTCCAAGAGTAACTATTGTCATGAAAAAGTGCTTTCTCAAAATTAGCCGTTCGGAGTCGGCATATAAACTGTAGGTCCCCTCTATTCCTGACAACATTACTCGCACACAGGAATGGTTGAGAGTTGTAAGTCACTAGGCCTTGGTTCTCAACGGACTGTCGCGCCACCCAATTTATTTATTTTAAGCCTCATGAGCTTATAGTCTAAAAAAAAAACATGGGAAAGCAATAAAAGTTTAAACTTCCCCCAAAGTGATTGTACAAAATTAAGAAAGAAAAATCGGAAGTCGATCCTTCAACATTGGTCCTGATGAAGAGGTGGTTTTAGTGGTTAAAAGTCCCACACTACTTGGTGTCGAATGAAGATGTCCTAATTTTTCAATCTAAAAAACTCCTTTGTTGGTTGTTTGTAGCATTTTTGAAGGGAAATACTTAAAAAATCTAATGTTTAAAAAAGTATTGTTTTGTTTCAAAGCGAAACAGAAAAAAAACTTAATTTTGTCGACCAATGTAATTAATAAGATAAGAAAGAAACAACTGTAGCAGTGAAGTGAAATAATTGATGTATGGGGAATGGACATTTTTGTTACTCTTTACTTTAATTAAATTAAAAAGCAAGCAGTGTTTTGTATTGTTTATTAACTTCATGCCATTGAAAAAGAGACGTAATAAATCTCCTTTTTTGTATTTAGAATAAAATTAGAAAAAAAGGAAACAGAAAAACAAAATGTTAAGTTTTGTGTTGTTAGATGAAGGTCAAAAGTCCCATTTTCTTATTTTTTATAATCTACAAAGAATATAAGTATAAGAAACCGTAAGTTTATTCATCCGTAAAATTACTTTTAACGAATTTGACCAAGATTTTCACCTTACCAAGTTTTCTTTGCAGAGATGACAATTTGGCGGAATACCAAACATTCATTTAGTGGAAAACTGTGATAGGCATTTTCATGATATGCCCCTCGTGGAAAAAAAACTTCTTGTACCGTTTTTAATTAGAATACTTTTTATACTAAGATTGTTGGGTGACGAAATCTACGAGTATGTTCACATATATGTATGTACATTATGTAGGTATGATAACCTGTGTCTACGAAAACTGATGTTAAGATCTTATAGCAGCAAAGCCAATCATATTTTTAACAATTATCGTTTGTCAAGCCAGTGTACATCAAGTAATTCATTGATCAATGTTTTGAAAAACCTTTAACTGAGAATATGAATTTCGCCGCAATCAAAGTGATGGAAATTTATGAGCACACCTTTCTGCACATAACAGGTGTTTTTTTTTTGCGGTATTGTTTTCAATGTGCCAACACATTTTCTTTTGAGATGTTCTTTTGACAGCTGTCACTTGATTAATGCTTAGTTGGATTATCATTTGCAAATTTTGGAAATGTATTACCAAAATAATGGTTCCATTTGCGTGACGGATTCATTTACTGAAGAAAAGCTTGGTGAGCGCATTTACTTACGTCGTTGGCATGTGGTATGGCCTGTGGGTTATGAGAAGGCTTTTGTCTTCGTAAATAATTACGAGATGATTGAAGCCTTGAAAAAAGACTATTAGGCTAGTAATTGCTGACAAAGTTCCCTTACAAAGTAGAAAGTAGTCGGAAATAAGGGAAAACCCTTGTATTTGTAATTAAGCTAAATTCTTAGCCATAATATTAAAAAAATGTTCGTTTTGTTTCATCTTGAAAAACACCTTTTTTATCAAAAATATCTAATAAACCGACGACGATGTGTATTTGCAGTTGTGCTTTTAAATTAAAAAAAAAACTTGGTTTAAGGTGTGCTAAAAGGCTGGAGCAATTAGAAAGGGCTAAGACAAGAAAAAAAAAATAATTGGAGGGGGGACCCTGTTTCCTTTTTTTGCATTAAACCTGCATATAATTTTGGCTTTATAGAAAATGACACAAGTAATTTCAGTCTTTTTCTGTTGATTAAAAAAAAAGGATGAGCTGAATCTAAGCAATACACAGTGTGTGTTAACATACTCGAGAAGAAGAGCATAGAGGTGTATTCCTTGTGGCTACAATTGTACAAAAGTTTTTTGACTAAAATTGTTAGCCTTGTACTTCCCCAAATCTAAGCGATGAGAAAAATGCTGGTAGTAAGCGTACGTCGTCCTTTTTTCAACTTGGCATCGTTTGTTTGTTTGCTTTTTTGTCAATTACTGTCTTGTTAATTGCTTTCAGGATCCAAACATTATAGTGCTAGATATTTTTCTACAACAATGATATCGTTTTTTTTCCTGTTTTTATTCGGAACTATGGGTTGATATATGAAAGTGTAGGGGAACGATAGTATAATTTTATCAGTTAATTTATTTCACCTCATCCGAAATGGTTTAAACTTAATTATGAGCTTGAGAAGGAAAGGACTAGAATATTGCTATTTCGTGAAATGATAATGTCTCCGTTTAAATGCCAACAGTTCACCTCACTAGGATTTGAATAAATTATAGGTAAGCATGCATAAAGCTTCTCAACCCAGGTGCCATACGACAATTTTCTGATGAGAGAAAGCAATATAATAGGTTGCATCACTATGTGATGTTGCTATACGCAGAAAAGATCAATTTTTTTGTTTTAAACAAAAGAAGAAAAAAACTTTTGAAAACTTAATTTATGATGTTTAAAGAGACAAGTTTTGAATAACAATATGGTTTAAGGATTTTAGGACTTAGATGCCTCATCAAAGTATGCACAAAGTCATACAATTCTTTTTTTTTTGTTTCTATATCATAAAGACTTTGTTGTATAATATCGATATTTATCGAATGGAAATTATAATTGTATGTCCATACAGGGTGATAAAAAAGGCCTGTTTTTGGCACTGTATCTTTTACTTACCAGCAAAATCAATGGTAGAGAGAAACTTTGGTAAATCCTTATTAGGAGCAATTTGTAAAGTACGTACTTGCAAATACCTTTTATGTTGAACTTTTCCCACGAAGTACAAATTTTGTTTACATTAATGCAAACAAATATTGGGACATCAACAGGAAAAAACGTGACTCAAATTAGGTATAAGTATTGAAAATATCCAATTTGGTAGCATAAAAAAAACGAAATTTTTAAGGAAGGAATAACGAAAAAAAGGTATTTTCTGGGATTTTTATCAATTCTTTTGGACTGTTAAAGTATTTTTGTAGAAAAGTTTGAAAACAGTGTTTTGTCCTGGTTGCACTTAATATTTTGGAAATTTCCCATTTCCATAATGAAGCCATTTGCAGATGGTGCCATACATATTGATAACATTTTACTATACAACAAATGAGGAAATAACTACAAATGCAAAAAAAGTTCTTCAATAGAGGGCTCCTAGTGACTAGAAGGTAAAATGCTAATGTAGTCCAAGAGCATGGTCATACTTTTATTTAACGCATTGTCAGCTTGATTTGTTACACAGCTCAAAAGTTATAATTTTTAAAAGGGTGGAAGATGGTCAGAGAAGGACATCATCACGGGTTGCAGCCCCAGATGGTGAGAAAGAATGAAGGAAATTACTTCGGAGAAGACGTGAGAAAAGTTCAAAGCAAAGTGAAATATCAATAAGAAAGCTAAGTTACAGAAGTGTGATTAACGTCCTTGACAGTCAAGGATTCCTTGAAGATGCATTTTATTAGTAATGTCAAAGGGTGTGATTCCTTTCTTTGGTAGTTTTTTTGTGTATGTTTGTTTATTAATTTTGTTTTTCTATATAAACCATATAAAACTTTATTCGGTTAACTTAATTGATTGACTGATTCGATTGCGTCTTATCTTAAACAAACATCAATCAGAATCAATTCCGCGAAGTATCAGAAGTTGACACTTGAATGTGTGTTTTTTTAAACAGATGTTATGATGAAAAGCAAAAAGAATTGTTAATATTTTACAGGTAGCGTACACTTAACCTGTAACAGAGCAATGAGCTTCCTTTAAAGAAGACCTGAATAAAATAGAATCACTCTAAATAAACTTTAAAAATTCTGAAAGCTGCCAAAATCTTTTAAATTTGGAGGACCTTTACGCCAAGATATAAGTTACTCGGTATTACATTGCCATAGACAGATGGTAGGTAGGGCTTTACTTTCTTAATTCAACAGCGATGTGAAGCTATTCAACGACAAAAATGATTTCATTTTGTTCTTTAAATTTGTGTATGATGTGATAGTTATAAATTTAAAAAAAGTATAGCAATTTAAGTTGTAATAAGTTCCATAGCAGCATATATACATGCACATAATATATTCGTGTTAGAATTATAAGGACACCTTTTTTATTTGTGTATGTACCAACAATTTAACAGTCACATTCATTTAAACCTCAAATTTAATGTGCGCCTTCATCAGGGTTAAAATAATGTCCTGTGTTATTTCTCTAAACAATGATTTTGTTTGCATCTCTCACTTCACATCATATTAACTGCTAATTCAGCCTCCATATTCATCAAATCTCACTTTTCACATATAAAGACGTCAAACAGTTCACCATAGCAATTTACACCATTTAACACACATTCTATGTTGATGGGGATGAGGATGTTCGCAGTAAGGTTCCACAGACACGGAGTCAATGTAAAGATGTGGGTAGATACATTCTACATTAAGTTTGTAAAAGATGGGACATTATTACAAAGATGGGTGCCATTGCCACAAAACCATGATCCTTAAATAGGTACTTTTACAATGATGGAGAAAGACACCTAATAAAATATTCATTGGATGCTATTTACGCAAAACTTCTCTCCTTCAATCGTTTCTGGAAACACATTTTGCCACTCCGCGTCGCGTCTCCCGGCCGATGACGCCACCTAGCGCTGAAATTTATTATAAACAATTTGGGCTCAATCCAAAAGCTAAAGCTCGTTACTAATGGAAAGCCAAATAACACATTATAACCTACATCTACGCAAACAAACTCAAGAAAATAGGCCATACCTCTCTCATCATTTCAAAAAATTCTCAATTTCATCATCAAAATAAAGGAAAAAGGAAGGAGAAAAGCACAAAGATGGAAAAAAGGACGAAAACAAAAAATTGTATTCATATAACAACAAAAATATTTTTAAAGAGAAGAGAAATCTGACACACATGTGATATAAGAAAATGTCCTTTTTTATTTGTTATGGACTTAGATACCTCAACATTATATTTGTTTATGTTTTGTTCACCTTTTGATGTAAAAGGCAAGTTGTAAACGTTTATTTCAGTAGGTGCCTACAATAGATTCAGAAGTAGGATTCTATTTGAGAAAAACGAGACGAGAAATAATTTCACGCCATAAAAGGTCAAGATGTACCATAATACTGCACATTGGTAGATGTTTCTTATTAATCGGAAAATTTTCCAAATATAATGGTAACTTGGGTTTTTTTCATTTTATTTTGTAAGACGAAACTTTGAACTAAATTTTAAAGTCATGGGAAAAATTTAGACAAGAGCAAATGGCAACTGTACCAAAAGTACGATAATGATTTAGTAAAGTTTACCGAAAGTTATAAAACTTATAAGCTTATTAAGCATATTTTTGTGCACTGTGTCCAAATTGGGACATTAATTTTATTTCCTTTTTTCTCTGTTTGAATAAATAATGCATACATACATGAATGAATAATGTATACAGGCTTTAGTTCTTTGTCTTCCTGCATCGAGTTCCCCTTACAGATTTATGAACACAATAAAGACCCTGCTTCAAAAGAAAATATTGGCTCTGGAAATAATCATTTGATTATGAAGAAAATGAATTAATCGTTATGATATAATAACAAGGGATAATTTCTTATGTACAATTTTCACAAGAAATTGTTAAAAAATCCCTTTTTTTAAGAATATGGACCTCATCAACATTTGCTAAAGAACTCTGATTCGAATGTATTGGAAACAATTCGCCTATGCTAACGAAAAATTTCACCTAACTACCATATTTCATCGTCACCATTGGGCTTTCAGCCCAACATTCAAAACTTCTTAATATCAGAGAACTCTACTATTATTTACGATGCCAAAAAACATTACTTTTCCAAAAATGAGAACTTAACTGTAATTTTTTAATTTTTTTTCTTTCTTGCAAAGGTTGAGAGGTTTTATATTTTAAGTCCAGGTATGTAGATATTTAGTTGTTGAAATTTTAATTAGCTTTTGACTTAAAATTGCATACATAATTCAATTCAGACGAATAGTTAAGTTCTTTGGTTTGTTGTGAGTATTCAAATATTTTTCTATGAGTGTATAATGTTATGTTAGCATACTACAGAGTGTCCTGGTTGAATATCAATATAAAATACGAAAGGAAGAAACTGGTGAAGAAAATCTGTTTTAGATTTAGAGAAAGAGAATTTTTATTTTGGAAAATAAAATTTGAGACATAGTTATCTTTGTTAAATTAACATGAATATGTTGGTGAGGAAAGGAACACTTGCAGTTTAGTTTCATCTTTGATTTTTATGCAACACATTCTGAAGTAAAAGTCTCAATTTTTAATTGTAAATAAAATAAATACCTGTTTTTTTATTATAAACTTTAACATAACACCCTGTATGTATGTAAATGCATGCATGTTCATATTATGTACATATACAATATATACATACGTGAGTGGTCTTTTTTCATGCAGATCTTTGGAAGTAAAAAGTACTTAAAGAGGCATGGAGGAACAAGTCAAAACTGTATTTTAATGGGAATCTTTCAATACATTTTAGCTGGCCCTTTAAAATTCACAAATATTAAATTGAAATTAATGAAAGGAATAAGTTGTCTTCTAAATTTAATAAGTGGAAAACCTGGACATTTTTTATCATTAAATATTGTTTAGGCAATATTATGAGCTAGTGCAGAAAAATAATTATTAAAATCGGTTTACGAGTTTCTGAGAAAATGTAAAACATAACAACGATTATACTTTTAGAGCAATTAAAAACGTATATGTTAAGATAAAAAATAAAAGAACACACAAATCATATCAGTTAGTTTTTGAGTAAATTTGAATATGCATTGTTGGACCAACAAATTTGTATGGACACTACTGTTTTTATCTTAAAATTATACAGAAAACACTACGCAAATCTGCATAAAACTTTAACGTTTAAGTTGAATTAAATCGACCTGGCTTATAGGCTTTTCACACCAAGTCCAAAACCCAATTTTAGGGAAATTATCGGTTTTGGCCGAAAACCTACATCGAAAACTCAAGTTTTCCCATACATTTTTGGTAAACCACAAGTTTTCGTAAACCACAAGTTTTATATAAAACCTCTCGAAACATTCAGCGCTCAAATTAATGTAAACAAAACAGGTGATGGCTGCTGTTAAAAAAAAATTGTTTTGAAATAAATTTGGTAAGTAATATTATTTATACAATTTAATTGCAAAATAAGAATTATTGCTTTTTTTTAATTTACAGAATATGGAAGAGAAAAAAAAGGAAACTTTAAGAGAAATGCGTGGCAACAAAAAAACGTCGAGAATAAAAGGCCGGTGATTATTTGCGGCACTGGCGGTTCTTTTATGATCCTCCAGAGTGACGTTTCCAAGGGATGCGTCGCCACAAATATGTTCGACGCTTATACTTTCCTGGGGAAAGACTTTTCGGTAACTTCGTTTAATTACAAGGGTTTGGGAGACATGAGAAAGGCGATATGTAAGTTTATTTGTGAAGGAGAATATATATAAAAGAAAATCTCTGGTGGAGGCAATGTGGAAATCGTTGTTCCAGTAAATAAATCCACAACAGTGGGCTATCGCCCCTTGATGGAAAGCGATGCCAACATCAAGAAGATCCACAGTCCTTTGGACAAGCCAGGGGAGTCATCAAAGGAAGAAACCAAAGAGATTGTCATGGAGAAATTGCAGCCCATCATAACAGCTTCAGTGATCGCTCTGGATGAGTGTGATTTTGGTACGAATCTGGAACTAGGAATTAAGCTTTTCTGCTCCGGCCATAATGACCTAACGAAATCGTTCAGAATCCTCTCAACCCCGCATATAAGTTGCTTGGACGGCCAAGATATATGGCGATAGGGACATTCGGCCAGCAGAAGCAATAGTTATAAGATTATTTTGGATTGAATCTGTTGTGAAAGAAGAAGAAAATGATAAAATCCTATTTGGTAAAACCCTAATTGCTGCTCATTTTTCTTGATTCTCTCAAACAAATACTCGTACTAAGCTTTCAAAATAATCAGAGTATCCTTTTATCTGATTTAAAACAGAAATGAGACAAAAAACAGGTACTTTTTATGATCTTCTTTAGGAAAACTGCAATAAAACTTTATCAACTTAACCCATTTTTTTTGCAATATACTCGTAAACTTAATACTCACCTCATTCAATCCATACCTGGGTTTTCTATACGAAACCTTAGGGTTCCTATTCATGTCCATTTAAGTGCATATTGTCCTTCTGAAAATATTTTGACAGGAAATATTTTGACAGGAAATATATAGACAACTGACGAACTACGAATTCGATACCAATTATGAGAGAAGCCTGGGTTGTTAACAGCGTTAATTGACTTTTTGTTAATTAAAAATTTGTTTTGAAAAATGCCACATTTTTTAAATTATTATGTTAAGTAAAGACATTTTTAGTGTCAACTTAATTTTTTCCAAATTTTATATTTATTTTATCTACAATAACTCCGTCTTTGTAATCTAGCTGTTATAGTAGACTCCTGCGTATTACTCAAAGCTTAAAGAAGAAATAACGTATACTTTATAGAGACCATTGTTTCAATTTGCATACTAATCAATAGTGTTCCATTCTAGTGATTCACTAATAGGAAAGACCAATTTCAAAGAACGTCATATCTTCAAAGGTGCAGCTCACCAAAGAGCTACATAGATATATGTATGTATTACTCGTTTTCTACTGAACCTATGCACCTACTCGTTATCAGGACATGGTCCGGATGCAGGTTGATTCATTCTCTTTGGGTTAATAGCTAATTCTTCTCACACTTTTGGTCATCACAAGGATAATAACGAAGCAGTGCAAGACAAAACACTGAATTCTGTAACTTCTTTGTACTGCTTTCCCTTCTCTATTTCTCGCTGCAAAGGTTCGATTAAAAATTCTGAAATTCAAATTTACTACAATGTGCCTCTATGTATCTACTCCATGAAGGGTATATGTACATGACTGTCATATACTCTTTGTAATGCATGATTTAGTGTGGTCAAAGTGGATATTTTTGCCATAACAATGCAATTTGTGTTAAGAAATCATTTCGAGTCCTTTTTCCCCAGTGGGTCAAGACTTATGACGAAATACGGCTTTAGGATGGAAGGCAATATAATTCTTTATTTCCTTTTAATAAATTATTTTAAAAAAGAGGCTGGGATGCGAATCACACTTGTTTTGCTTAAAACTTGTACAAAATGTTCATAACAATATTTTTTGTGAGATAAATAATATGAAGTCAATATTTTTCTTTGTTCTCTTAATGATGATGATGGTTAGTGCGTTGGAGAGATGTCTTGGGTTCGATCCCTGCCTTTTCTACCTTAAGTTTTATTTACGGGCAGTGCCTCTTGCGAGTAATTGACAAATTATCCTAGAGTAATTCTTTCCATGAAAAAGTGCTTTCTTAAATTAGCCGTTCGGATTCAGCATATAAACTGTAGGTCCCCCAAATCTCAGTAATTACTCGCACACAGAAATGGTTGAAAGTTGTAAGTCACTAGGTCCTGGTTTTCTACGGGCTGTTGGGCCACATCATTTATTTCAAAAAAGAAAAAGACTGAGAGAACAACAGAGCGAACCCCCTTGATGAGCAAACTAAATAAAGCTTCACGTTGAATTTTCAATAAGTCCTCACAAATATTCTAACTTCGAAAACTGCAATTTTGATCTCAATATTGATTCATTTTGTGCGTTCTAAATTTACAAGTGTAAGAAACATAACTAATTTCTTACCATTAATGTTGTTCTAAGAACTATCATAGTTTCGCATGGCTTAAACAAGTTAAAACTTTGCCTTTAAGAACCAACAAAGACTTTCACGCTTTGAACTTAATTTAGTCCTGTTGAAAAGTTTTAATTTGTTTAACCAGTATTATTTACGTGGTAAATAAGTGTAAATTAATTTTAAACCTAAACGTACAAACATGTTATGATTAAATAAAATTCATTTAATAAATCGGTGAAAGTACGATAAATTCTGCGACGGTTCTTGGTAAAGGAACTCAATTCAAGCAAATTTGAATATACATTTATTGTTCCCATTCATTAAGTGATTTATTATAATACATTCTTTAATTTTTATTATTATATCAATTATTTAAATGTATTCACTGAAAAAACGAGTGGGCTAGTATTTATTTTTCCAATTATTTCATCCATAAAATAATAATTAATTATCATAACTGAATTTATTTATGACTAATTTCCATCTCTTAACAACCACGACCAGCATAAGTAGGTTAAACCTGGGACTGTTTTTCCCACTACGTTAGTAGTTATAGTTGGTATGGTATGATATGGTCTATTCATATACATAGAATAGACTTAATTAGTTTAAAAACAATCAATTCACTGTGCCTTTGAATAATTTAAATGTATGACTAAATAAGATGATCAGTGAATTAAAATACAACACTCATTGTCCTCATAACAATGATAAAACAATAAATTAAACAGATTATTCCAATATTCTGTTGGCTCACCTTTAAGACCAAGTGGAACAAGTGAGATTTGTTGATTATGCTAGTAATTATAGTTATAATTAAAATAATTGTCGAGGCTTTTTAAAATTATCTTTGCTGGATGTGTTAAAACAAATCTTGAAGATTGACTTCAAAAGAAATTGCGGATAGACGCAAGTTTGAAGGAGAAGCACGCATTTTAGTTTATATTAAAAAATTAAAGCTTGGAAATACGTCAACGTTATGCCTTCCTAAAGAGTTTCTCATCAGTTTGTATTTTTCCTTGGAAAGCTAAAATCAACCATAACTAATTTTGTGATGTCGGCTTATATTTTTTCGTGATCTTTGTTTCCATTATTTTCCTCTTTTTAATATATTCTGATGATCTACTTGGCATCTTCTCGGATACTAAATTTTCCGTTGAAAAATATTTCATTCTTCAGAAACAATCTTGTTTTTACTCTACCGCACTCCAATTTGTTTTAAACTTATGATTATTTTATTTTTGGCCTTTTCATCATCGCTTATATTTTTATATTGGGTTTGAAACAAAGTAAAGAATTTTTTAACATTTATAAAATGTTCAAAAAAGACATAATTTTGTTTGAAGTTCAAAAATTGCACCTGTCTTGTGTCAAATCTTTTAAAACCTAATACAATGATTTCATCTTCAATAGTTTATACATACATATAGTGCAGTGATTATTTTACCTGGCACTTAATTTACCCCTTTATTAATATTAACGACAGATCATAAAAGATACTGCCTCTTGTTTTATTGCAACATAGAATAATTATCCATAATTACAAATTTTCGTTCATTATATTCGTCTCGAAACAAAAATTTCACATTCTTAGCTTTTTTGAGAAACGAAATACCTCCAACATTCCAAAAGTAAATTTTCATTTAAGGCCAAAATACTAGTACCGTATTGGCAACAACCAATTGCATTATGTTAAAATGTTGCAGCAAAATTTTAAATATGGTTTAACAATTGATATGTAATAAAGCAAAACTGATTTTTTTTTATTTTTTGTATTGTAAAACAAAATTGCATAACTCTTTGAAATGCTCTACACACAAAACCACGTTGTTTTTATAGTTCCGTTAACATTACTATTAGAAATTAAAAAAAAATCGGATTTTGCATTTCTGCCAGGAATTTTGGCTTTTCGGACCACAGTGGCTGCCGAAAAATAAAAGCTTAACCGAAACGGTTTTTGTTTAATATAAGTATTTCATATAAGGCTTTTAATTTTAAAGTCTTATGCTCTATACCATTTTAATTAAATTATTATATTTATACAATTCAAAGTATGTAGATCCCTATCCTACCTTCCATTCCATTAATTTAAAAGGTGCCTTAATTTATACCTATTAAAAGTGCACAAATTAAAGACAGGTGTTGTGTTCTTGCTAAATCAAAGCTATACCAAAGGCGCCCTAGGGAGCTAGTTAACTATTAAAAGTATGCTCAAAGTGCCATTATATTTACACTCCTAATTAGCTATTCCCATCAGATTGTTACGATAGGCAAAAGAAGAAATATGGGTTTGAACCACTCTCAGTGTGGGCGTTTTTGTACTCAGCTAACTACACACTTTTGTAAAGGACGAATGGTAGCATTTTCACAAAAAACCCACCTGGGAGTAATTTAATTATGCAAAAGTATGTTGTGTAGTTTTTCTTTTGTAGATGTTTTTGTTGAAATTATTTATAAAATCAAATTTTGTTAAAATTTAATGAACGGCTATTTCTTATCCAGTGATATTTTTTTTTGGGGAATTTGAATTTCTACCTGCAATTTGGGATCAGGGTCAGGGATACATAAAAAAGAACTACCATTTTTTGAAACTTCGTCTCAATTAAATAAATAAATGATAAAAAATATAAAGTATTCGCTACCAGACCAGATGCTAATAGACACAAGTTATCCCATAAGCAACGTGAAAATACAAGCAACAATCTTCTTAATATCCAAATGATTTAATATGCGTACTTCAAGGTAATTATTGTGTATTATCCGTTTATTTATCGTTATCGTTGAGCTAAACATTTTATTTGCCACCACTAATTTACAACAAAAAGCTGTAATTAACTACATACTAAGTTTTTAAATTTCGAGAAATGTAGTGCTAACTTGAGAGTCGTAGTTTCGGAATCACTGCTGAGATTGAGAGAGTTTCAAAACAGTCCGACACAGAAAATATGGCTTCTGAGCTTTATACATGCCCATATTATCTGATCATACCACTTATAGGCAAAATCAGTCTTCATCTCAGCTTAAAGTCGATGCCACTACGGACCTCTTTTATGGAAGCTGTAAAACAATTTTTATTTAAAAACAGATGCAGTACAGACGTTGTTATTAAGCAGCAAGAAAAACGTAAGAAATATATTGGTGTGATTACAAAACAGCAATGGATTGCGAAATACAAAAAACAGAAAATGAAGAAACACGAAGATACAACAAAATACAAGAGCGTTTGCAAACAAAGAATTGAAATTAACTTAAAAAGAAAGAAGAAAGGCTATATCACAACTACCTGGATAAGATTATAATATCAAAAAGAAATAGTAATAATAGAATTGAAATGCTGTGAAAGATTAAAAAAAATGATTTCTTTTTTGGTTCCTATTGAATTAAAAAAAGTTTGTATTTTGAATAAATTTTATGTTTTATAAATTTTTCTATACAAATGTGTGGCGAATATTGTTTTGAATCACACATTAAATCTAAATCTGGTCAAGTGGGAGGTCGAGGAATAGTCTGAGGTAAGTTTCTTAAATCTCACATTCGTCTTCCTTTCGATTCCAGATAAAGCATTATTGCAATACTTGCTTACTCACCGAGCTTTGTGCCCTAGAGTGGGATCAGGGTTATGTACTCCGGAGGAAACGATTTGTACCCTCATTTTTGGAAAACTAATAGGAAGAACTTCTGTGTTCCAAAGAACAATCATATCGCTTAAACACATGTTCGCTAGCGCGTTCTTAAAAAATTGGTGCTTCTAGGAATTTTACCATATTCTTTCCTTAAAAACCTTTTGACAGCCGAAGCCGGTTTAAAGATGGTTAGGTATTTAGGTTTCACACTCTAGAATTATGGAACATAGAAGCAACATACAATTTACCTGAAAGTGCCACGAAAGATTCTTATGAGATTGAAAGTTAGTGCTCAGATGATGGGAGTAGCAGAAGAAATTTCTATGCACCGCGTATCTGGGTTGAAATTCGTTTGGTAAAACAAGAAAAGAAATCTTTGGAAATTCGTTATTACATCGAGTGCTGCAAGTTATTTTTCAGAACCTAGTTTAGCATTAAATTATTTTTGTATGCATAGTTCCTTTTTGTATCCTTTTTTATTTTAGATTTAAGTTGTTCTGTTTAATGTAGGTGTAAAGGTTTACAGGATACACTTATTCACAAGTGAGTGTCACAAGTATAACATTTCACAAAATGATTCCATACATTTTCTATGGGATTGACGTCAAGAGATTGCAAAGGAGTTTAAAGTTGCACACATTAAGAAGACAGTGTGCTTAAACCAAGTTCAATACTGTCATTTATATTAGTACACAAAATGTCAATGTACATGTTGGCTGTCTTATGGCTTTCAATAAAAGTTCAGTTGCCTACACTATTTGCCGCCATACACCACCAAACCAAAACGCTTTTTTGATTTTAAATTCATAAATGAATAAAAAACACTTGATGACATTTTTTAATTGAGTTGAAACTATTCAAGCTGGTCTTTTTTCGTCCAGTATCCACAATTACCATTGAATACAAGATATTTAAAATAATGACATAATCCCTTCACGACTAAGCTCAATTTGTCGTCCTTCAAAAATATTGTTCATTACATTTTTAAAATTACTTAAAATGTTCCTTGAACGATCGATATTCTTACTTTGCACATATTGATGTTACACATCATTTTCAAAAACTTAAAATACATACATAGGTATGTATTTATGTATAGATATGCATTTATTTTGTATTTTTTTTATTTCCTTTACAATGTAGGACACAAACTGCAAAAATAAATCCAATGTGCGCAAAAGGAAGTAAAAGGAACAGACTTAAAATTACATTTTATAGGAAATTCCTTTCTACTTCTGTAACCCCGACCAGTTGCATCAGTTGTTGTCCTTACTCCACATTTTTCAAAAGACAAGAGAAAGTACGTTGTATAATAAAATCTGCGCTTCTAGGATAAAAACAATATTCCTACAGCAATATCATGATGTTATTTTGGGAAATTTTCAAAACGTCCGTTGACGTAATTTCCAACCACAAGTTCCTTTTTTCTGGCGGTTTATACTTTGCTAAAAAGAGTTAGAGGGTTGGGTGTTGAGTTTTTCCAAACAAATATTGGAGGTTTGTGATGTATTCTGTCTTTTGTATTTATTTACAAACATGTGGAATTGAGAAGAAATGCAGACTCCTTGTTATGTTATTTCAAGCATATCTTTTATGCTCCTCAAAAGTATGCATCGCCTTTAAGTTTTTCTTCTATTTGTTGTTCCTACACACATTTTCTTCTTCAAGTTTCTGTATTCATTTTTGAATATTATTCTTCTTTCGTCGGTAACTTGAGGACATGGAATTCGAATGAGTGGTGTTGAATCTAAATGTAGGTAGTATTAAAGTAGGAATTGTGATCCACATAAAAAGCCACCAGAAGCTCAGCAGATTAGAGCTGGATTATCATGTAACTCAGAAATTGATTTGAGCACTTCTTTTCTTCAAATTTAAACTTCTTAATTCTACTGTAACAGTTTTTGGTTTGTTTTTCAAAATAAAGTATCATCTATGTTTTCCTTAACTGTAGCTGCCTTTTATTGAAAAAAAAAATTGTTTCTTAAATATGAAAACAAATTCTAATTGGCAAAATGTGTACAAACAGAAAATTAAATGAAATGTGACGAACTATGACACCCCATTTAATTGAATCAAATTGCTGTTAACACAAACACATGTTATGATTACTTTATTCGTTACACTATTAAAAATATAAAAAATTTAATCAATACAAATAAAATGCAAATGTACAAACAGTTAATGTATGACCACTCAAGTAGACAGCTTAATTCAATCTGAATCTTAAAACTATGTAGGGACGCCAAAGAAGTTGGCGTCTTGCAAATTCATATTACAGTATGCAAGATACAAGATATAAACAGTGCATAAAAAGAATCTGTTGAATGGACCAAAATTATAGAATTATAGAGTGTAGGTGTGAAGTTTATTAGAATTTGATGAGTTTTGTTACATAACACACACAACAGGAACAAGGTACAGATAAAGTTATGTAAAGAAAAGACTTTATTTGGTCCTACGCAATGTGTCTACACAAAATTGTCTTTTTATTTGTATAAATAAAAAAAAAAATTATTGAATACACGAAATACAGTCCACAATTTTAGTAAGCATGTAATAAGTATACGATAGTTCGAGATTAAAATAATAAAGACTTTCGAAGTAATTTATTGTCTTTTTAGGTTTTTAATTCTCGACCTAACATTAAATGTTTTGAGACAAGTATTAAATGAATTAAAGCAAATTTCCTAAAGAAATGTCTAACAAAGAAAAATATACAATTAATGCAACATTACAATTATTTTTTCCTTGTTATTCCTTATAAACATAACTTAACAACGCTTCTGTAATAGTTGATTGAAAGTCTCACTCTAATAGTGTCAAAATCATAAAATGTTCGTAATACCACTTTTGGGAAGTGGTAGAAGGACTGGTAAGAGGCTTAAGAAATACTCTTTTCAATGGACAAAGATAAATTCTTCAACAACACAAATGTGCCTGTCCTAGAGTCAAATACATATCTTTCACCTAAATGTGTACATTCTAAAAATATAGTTAACTGAAGCTACCCTAATCATAGTTGAGGTTAAACTTAGCCACGTCTAAAAAGTAGACGGAGGTTGGCGTTTAGGGAAATCATATAAGACTACAATTTTGCAGTTAGAGTATTAATATAGGAACTGCTGGAGAGTTCATGGTTTTCTCATAGTGAAAGTAGTGCTACAGCGTCCGATATAATAATGAATTACACCTCAATACCCATAGTAAATCATAAAAATTGTTAAAACTCAACATATTTGTAAGTTGAAAAAAAATAAAAACACCTTTAATGTTCAGACCTCATATACCTCACACCATTCTTAGACCGCCTTCTATTGTTATTAATGTAATAGCTTAAGTAAAAATCCCAACAACCAAACTTTTGATTTCGATTAATATACTTTTGTACACTTTGAGGTACACTTAGGGTTGGCAGCTAATTATAATCGAACTGAATTTGTTATTTTTTGTTAGCTGATTTTAGTTTGTTTATTTCTCTCCACAAAATGCTTTATGATGAATAGGACACATTATAGAAAGAAGGATATTGATTAAGTGCCTCTGTTTTTGTAAATGGTTTTTGTTATGAATAATTCAGTTGCCTGTGGCTAAAGCCAACATTTAAAAATATGAAATTTCGTCGATCCAAATTATATTGATATTAATTCTAAGATAATTAAACTCTATTAGTTTAACTTAGTATGTATCCTTCAGAGATCATATTCTCAAAAAAAATAGCTCGTTTTAATTTGAATTTGAATATTCCCGCCGAAGTTTACTTGTTGGGTATTGGTTTAAAAATAGGAACACAGATCTAGAAACTAGAACCCACTCAAAAAAGCAATCTCCATTCCATTTTACCACCCACTTGGACTTGACACAAACCCAAATAAACATACCGTTCCACCTTCTCCACCACTCAGAGGAAAAAAGAGTGATGAGTGAATTTATTCTTATGTACCTTATATAACAAATCCTACTCTTTTGATACCAATACTGCCAAAGAGAAAGAAAAACGAAACAGTGGGAATGCGAAAGGCAACAGAATCAAACAGGTGGAGAAGGAAAGGGATACTGTTTACAAAAAAAACACTCTAATAATAATAGAGTGTTTTTGGTTTGCAATTGCAATTTAAGCAAGATTACAAATGATCTTTGTCTAGTTCATAAAGTGAGTTTGTTTCGTTCGGATCGTTAGAAATATACGCAATTAAAAATATTAAAACAAAGTTTAAAGTTATACAAAAATAATAAAGTGTTTGTTTGTGTGTTTTTGCATTCGGTCTCGGTAAAATCGGTAGTGTTTAGTGAATTAGTTATTAGGAAGGAGAATTGCATGTTCAACAATGGAAGGTAAGTTATTTTACGTTATATTATTCTTAATTAAAATTAAATTGTTTATTATAATATACAACCTTCATGCAGGCTATGTATTTCATAGTTTACAGTTACTTGCATATGAGTTGGGTTTCAAATTAAGAAATTGGAATGAGGAAAAGATTACAATTTAAAAATTTGGACCGTTTTCTGTTAATCTCTTTGGTAATATTTTTGAAAATATTGGGGATATTTAATATTTCGTCCATTTTAAAATTTTTGAAATCTAATTTGATCACCACAAATCCACAACAACCAGACAAGACCAGACAAGACCAGACAAGACCAGACAAGACCAGACAAAACCAGACAAGACCAGACAAAACCAGACAAGACCAGACAAGACCAGACAAGACCAGACAAGACCAGACAAGACCAGACAAGACACTGGACAAGACACTAGACAAGACACTAGACAAGACACTAGACAAGACACTAGACAAGACACTAGACAAGACACTAGACAAGACACTAGACAAGACACTAGACAAGACACTAGACAAGACACTAGACAAGACACTAGACAAGACACTAGACAAGACACTAGACAAGACACTAGACAAGACACTAAACAAGACACTAGACAAGACACTAGACAAGACACTAGACAAGACACTAGACAAGACACTAGACAAGACACTAGACAAGACACTAGACAAGACACTAGACAAGACACTAGACAAGACACGAGACAAGACACGAGACAAGACACTAGACAAGACACTAGACAAGACACTAGACAAGACACTAGACAAGACACTAGACAAGACACTAGACAAGACACTAGACAAGACACTAGACAAGACACTAGACAAGACACTAGACAAGAAACTAGACAAGACGAGACAAGACACTAGACAAGACACTAGACAAGACACTAGACAAGACACTAGACAAGACACTAGACAAGACACTAGACAAGACACTAGACAAGACACTAGACAAGACACTAGACAAGACACTAGACAAGACACTAGACAAGACACTAGACAAGACACTAGACAAGACACTAGACAAGACACTAGACAAGACACTAGACAAGACACTAGACAAGACACTAGACAAGACACTAGACAAGACACTAGACAAGACACTAGACAAGACACTAGACAAGACACTAGACAAGACGAGACAAGACGAGACAAGACACTAGACAAGACACTAGACAAGACACTAGACAAGACACTAGACAAGACACTAGACAAGACACTAGACAAGACACTAGACAAGACACTAGACAAGACACTAGACAAGACACTAGACAAGACACTAGACAAGACACTAGACAAGACACTAGACAAGACACTAGACAAGACACTAGACAAGACACTAGACAAGACACTAGACAAGACACTAGACAAGACACTAGACAAGACCAGACAAGACCAGACAAGACCAGACAAGACCAGACAAGACCAGACAAGACCAGACAAGACCAGACAAGACCAGACAAGACCAGACAAACCAGACAAGACCAGACAAGACCAGACAAGACCAGACAAGACCAGACAAGACCAGACAAGACCAGACAAGACCAGACAAGACCAGACAAGACCAGACAAGACCAGACAAGACCAGACAAGACCAGACAAGACCAGACAAGACCAGACAAGACCAGACAAGACCAGACAAGACCAGACAAGACCAGACAAGACCAGACAAGACACTAGACAAGACACTAGACAAGACACTAGACAAGACACTAGACAAGACACTAGACAAGACACTAGACAAGACACTAGATAAGACACTAGACAAGACACTAGACAAGACACTAGACAAGACACTAGACAAGACACTAGACAAGACACTAGACAAGACACTAGACAAGACACTAGACAAGACACTAGACAAGACACTAGACAAGACACTAGACAGGACACTAGACAAGACACTAGACAAGACGAGACAAGACACTAGACAAGACACTAGACAAGACACTAGACAAGACACTAGACAAGACACTAGACAAGACACTAGACAAGACACTAGACAAGACACTAGACAAGACACTAGACAAGGCACTAGACAAGACACTAGACAAGACACTAGACAAGACACTAGACAAGACACTAGACAAGACACTAGACAAGACACTAGACAAGACGAGACAAGACACTAGACAAGACACTAGACAAGACACTAGACAAGACACTAGACAAGACACTAGACAAGACACTAGACAAGACACTAGACAAGACACTAGACAAGACACTAGACAAGACACTAGACAAGACACTAGACAAGACACTAGACAAGACACTAGACAAGACACTAGACAAGACACTAGACAAGACACTAGACAAGACACTAGACAAGACGAGACAAGACACTAGACAAGACACTAGACAAGACACTAGACAAGACACTAGACAAGACACTAGACAAGACACTAGACAAGACACTAGACAAGACACTAGACAAGACACTAGACAAGACACTAGACAAGACACTAGACAAGACACTAGACAAGACACTAGACAAGACACTAGACAAGACACTAGACAAGACACTAGACAAGACACTAGACAAGACACTAGACAAGACACTAGACAAGACACTAGACAAGACACTAGACAAGACACTAGACAAGACACTAGACAAGACGAGACAAGACACTAGACAAGACACTAGACAAGACACTAGACAAGACACTAGACAAGACACTAGACAAGACACTAGACAAGACACTAGACAAGACACTAGACAAGACACTAGACAAGACACTAGACAAGACACTAGACTAGACTTGACAAGAATAGGTAAATACTCTTAACTTTATAAACCTTCCGTTGGTCCACTTTCCTTGCAGTTGGTAACCATTTTTGAAAATGTATGTTTGCATTTGTATAATATAGGTACATATGTATTTTTACCTAAATAATTCTGCCCTAATTGTCATCGTAACTATAAGAAACAGAGACAGCGGTGTTCTTATACGAAAATCTCAATTAGAACTTTCACAAACTATGCACCTTACCAAACTACTTGGAAACAATACAATACAATCTGGAAAGATGTCGGTCTCATCTCGTCCTTTTTTATTTTTCTCAATATACGAGCCATCAACGTTTCTGTTGTCCGCTTTTTAAGTTAATTTGTATCCCTAATTCTTAGTTCTTTTCCTGCCAATTGTTATTATGTTGATACGGTATATACCTTATTTTTGTTGTTGTTTTTTTCTAGTATATCTAAAAATACTGGATTACAGGGATGGGAAATAAAAGCTGAAAACTATTAAGTCACAAGGTGCAAAATATGCACACAAAATTCTCTTTTGTTGTTTTAGAAGTATAGAGTAACACTTTTAAACTTTTCCAGTGATACTAAAAGAGTTAACGGAATAATTCAAGTAAACAAAATAAGGCACTAAGAAATCATTAAATACTAACATGACAGATTGATCCAAGAATTAACTGCAAAAATGTGTTCGGGGTTTGCGTCATTTTAAGCACATTTTCTAACACTTAGTCCTCCGCGGCTCGTATGCCAAGATTGCCAATTCCCATCTTGATAATTTAGTATTTTTGAGTGTATCATTTGGATAACAACTGTTGGATTGTTAGCTTTTCTTTATTAGAAGATACTCGGTGCTGGTATAGAAGAAGATAAGATTAACGGCGCAGGGTCAGAAGTCCAGAGGCCAAAAGTCCATAATGGGCTTTTGGCCCACTTGGGTGGGTTAAAAGTCCATAATTCCATTATGATCTTTTGACCCATCCTAGTGAGTCAAAATTCCAGAAAAAATTGGGTCACAAGTCCATTATGCTAAAAAGAAAATTGGTCAAAAGTTCATAATTTAGTCAAACATAAAATTTATTTCAATTTCAGAAGAAAAAAATCAATGTACTATCAATATTTAAAAGAAAAACAAAAACAATATATGTAATTGAGTTCAAAATCCTTTACAAACAAATTTCTGTGCTATTTGTCACAATTTGCCTGCAAAATGGACATAGCAGTTCATTTTTGTTTCGCTTTGCCGTGTCCTTAACAATTTCAAAACAAGTTTCGCAGATTTTAATGTGGTTACACGGGATGAGAAGAGTATCCCTCTGATTGGAAACAAATGGCGCAATTCAGCTCGTGCGAATTTTTTTATTTTCACTCCCTAAATTGTTTCTCTGTTTGGCAAAAAAAAATTCGGCTCGATAAATTAATTTGTAGAGTGCTGATCTAATTCAAAAGTTAAAAGTTTTTCAAAAAAATATTACTTTTATTCAATCTTAATAATAATTTGAAAAATTCAATTATAATCACAAATTTCGCAATTGAAGTTTTGAATTAGGTACTTACATGTCCAGAAGATACGATACACAAAATTATTAATTGTTTCCACTCGCCTAATGGAAGTACGCCGAATGTACCGTCAATGACATACTTTCTGTCTGATTCTTTCAACATGTCCATTTCTTTCACTATTTCTGTTGCCATAAATATTGAATATGAAAAGTCTGTTTCCAAAACTGTGCCTTTACAGAAAGTATTGTTACTGTTGTAACGTGACATACCATATCTAAGACAGACATTTTCTTTAAGGAATATTTCTTTAACTTCCGAAAAGGTTTGAGGAAGAGTACTAATTTTTATTCTGTTGAAAGTCCTTTTAAGGGTCTTGTATAGTGGACTAAATGTGCGGAGTCCGTTGTCTTCATTCTTTTCTGGTCAAAAACTTGCTTTGACGTTGTTTTCCTTGTGTGAGTCAAGTGAGTCAAAATTTTATAATGAAGGGGTCATTAGTCCACAGAATTTATTCTGGACTTTTGTTTCACTAGGGTGGGTCCAAGATCATAATGGAATTATGGACTTTTAACCCATCCAAGTGGGTCAAAAGTCCATTATGGACTTTTGGCCTCTGGACTTCTGACCCTGCGCCAAGATTAACTAACGTTTGCCAAAAAAAAATAATTTAATATTTTTAATCTCTTCCTGTAAATCTGCCAGAGAGAAAAAATCACAAACGAACGTGGAATGGAAAGCCACGATACAGAAAAGAAAGATATGTTTATAGAAACATTACTGATCAACAGAGTTTTCAACAACGAAATATATTTCCTATTTTTCTTTCATTTCAATAAGCAAGAATTTTTGTATCCTATATCCATAGAGGTAAGATAAGATTTACTTTCCTACATTCAAAATTCAGTTTAATACCAGTGTTAAAGCAAGAGCAACCCTTCATCCCGGAAAAATTGTAAAATGGTTTTTGATTTAATGAAAGCTTGAGGAAGATATTACTCCGATCTGGATATGACCATCATTCATAAACTCAGACTACTGACGTATATCACGTCCTAATCACCAAGCAGTTCTGTCTGTTTATCTACATTCGAGATACAACACAGAAAGAAAAACCCTTTACCAAATAGTGCACCCCATTCATATACATTTTCCCTTCACAACAATCTAAGAAGATATCTCACAGAATGAATTATGTACCTAACATCCTGTGTAGTAATTTGCTCTGGACTGCTTGAAACGAATTGCATTGATTATTGAATGCATCATGCATAAATGTAAAGATAGACAGGATAAGATACATTTCAGACTACACCTAAGAAGGGTACTATTATAATGGACACATCAATAGCATAGTGTACTCATAACATATGTATTTCTAATCAAAATACAGTAGAGTTAAGACAATGTCAGTGAGTTGAGAAGGATTCTCATTAAAGATATGATGATAACATTCACTGGAAACTGGATCATAGATCTGAGAAAGGATAAGTGCAGAGGGTGATTCCTATTTGAAAAACACGTATTTAATGGAATGAATTTAAAAATAATAAGATAAAGGTTAAATTCGCATTCAATGAAAACAAAGTTAAAGATCTTTAATCAGGTTATGATGATTTTCATTCAACCAAGTTTCTCAGAAAGCAATGATTTCATATTGTTGCGAAGAACAGAAGATTAAGGTTTCATTAAGTTTTATTTGAAGTCCACAAGTGCTAAGGTAGAAATGTGCCTCATCACTGAAGATGATTTTCTTGAAAATTAATCATGCACTGTTACCATTTCTTGCTACTATTCTGACAATTGCAGAAAAAAACTTGACGTTTAATTGTGGTTCAACATCGTCTTTTAAAATTCAACTACCTTTTATAATGTCTATACTGTGATTGTCAAAAGTGAGTAACCACCCATAGAATTTCTGGAGTTATATGGGATTTAAACCAAAAATTAAACAAAAATTGGATTCCAATAAAACAAAACAAAAGCAATAGCAATAAATTAAAACAAAAATACAAATTTTAATTAATTTTTGTATCACTACTGCGAATTTTTTAAATATAAATAAGTTGAACTCACAAAAATACTTAAAAAGTCATTAACATCTAAGTTTGTTTGAATATTTTCAAAAAAAGTGTAAATATAACAGGTAACCTTAGTTATATAAGCTTTTGATCAAAATAAAAATTGGTCTTGGTTGTCACATGCCCGAGAACAAAAGAAAATTAAGCAAAACCTCACCAGATATAGAACGTACTTCGAAGACACTATTTATAAACAGAAAACTATCAACTTATACATCACAAAAAATCATGTCAAGTAATGATCTTCTAAAAATCATCGATGAATCTCTCGATACAAAACTGGAGAAAGCAATTGCACAGCTAGCGACAAAAGAAGATTTCAAAAAGCTTGATTAAGAAAAAAAACACTGCTGGTTCAAAGCGAGAATTTATCCATTCAGGTTCGACATTTTGAAGATAGGTGCAGTGTTCTCGAAGAGGAACTAGAGATGCAAGCTCTTAAGTTAAAGGGCAAACGTATCATCCTCACAATACCAAAGGAAAATATTGAGCCGCAGCGCAGGTGAAAATTCAATCCATCACCCAAGTCTTACAAGGCGGGTCACTTCAAATTACAGGAATAACAAAATTAACAGAAAATCAAAACATCATTAAGCTTAAGCTCAACGCAGGTTCCAATGAAAATACCACAAAAATGCTGCAACACTCCTTTAAGCTAAAAGCCACAGGTGTTTTAATAAAGTGTGATCTCACAAAACAATCACAACACAAACGCCGAATTCTTCTTAACTACAGGAAAATAATTAAAACAAAGAAACCAACCGAAAAAGTTTTAATTAAAAGCAACGATGTTGAATTGTTTTACAAAAAACATTTTATTTAAATAACAATAATACACTGAAATATAAAAATGAAGACGGAGAAACCACTTGCGCGAAATGTTTGGACATTTTAATTTTGAAGCTGTCAAAACGTTATCAACAAATAGACGCCAGAGCGAATAGACTACAGCAACTGATACCAGTGCTCCAGGGATGAAACTATTTTGAAATTCTACTTTACTTTATCACAAAGTTGAAACTGTAATGTCGTCAGCTTACTTTCTTTATGTACTTTTAAGATTTTAGCACATAATGTGTCAGGGCTTAATAGTAAACTTTTTTTTATAAATTTTTTTAATTATGTTAAAGAATTTGATATTTTAAACGGCCATCTGTCTACAAATGGTTTTTTGTTTCTCACCTGTTAATGAGGTTGATGTTTTAGAAAGTGTTCTTTCTGTAAGATCCAACTCTTTTGGAATTGATTGTATCCATCCGATGTTTTTAAAAGCTATACTGCCTTATGTTCTCAAATACATTTATGCAATTAATACTATTTTTATGACAAGCACTTTCCCCTCTGCTTGGAAGCAAGCCAATGTTATTCTTGTACCTAAAAATCGTGATGCAGATGATTTTCGACCCGTAGCCATACTACCATTTCTTTCTAAAGTTTTGGAAAGACTAATGAATCATTAAATCCGGACTTTTATAAACAGAAATAAATTACTATGTATCAACCAATTAGGATTCAGGCCTAAACATAGTTGTACTACTGCCTTAATTGACGTAACAGAAAATATAAGAATTGTTTTGGATGATGGAAAAATGACTGTTCCTACACTTTTGGATTTCTCTAAGGCTTTTGATACCGTCAATCACCATATACTTTGTAAAAAGCTTAAAGATCAATTTCATTTCTCAACTCCTTCAGTAAAACTGATTCTTTCCTACTAAACCAGTAGATCTCAAGAAGTTTTTGCAAACAACTCTATATGTCATGTTTTGTTCCTCTGCAGAGAGGTGTCCCTCAGGGCTCTATTTTGGGCCCTTTGCTGTTCTCTATGTATATAAATGATCTACCATCTTGCCCATTGAGTTCATCTGTACACATGTATGCAGATGATGTTCAATTGCATGATAGTTTTCCACTTGGTATGCTCGAAAACGGTGTGCATGAAGTTAATGAGGATTTGAAAGAAATCGTTATCTGAGTCTGTAAAAATGATCCTTGTTTGAATCCTAAGAAATCAAAGTGCTTAGTAATTTCCAGGGCTGTAATCAACACTTCATACTTTCCTGCATCTATTTAAATAATACTGTTATTGAATTTGTTGATACTGCAAAAAACCTTGGTCTCACGTTTAATAAAACGCTCAATTGGAATAACCATATTAGAATTTCGATGGGGAAAGTTTATGGAAGTCTTCGAATGCTTTGGGCATCTCATCATATAACCCCATTAAAAACCCGACTAATATTGGCTAAAACCCTGATAAAACCACAAATGCTTTACTGTTGTGAGATGTTTAGCAATTGTGATTATGAATTAAGGACTAGAGCTGCTCGCGAGCTCTACGAGCAGAAAGGAGAGAGGAACACCGGCTTCTTAGATGGAAAAAAGAGAGCATGAGAAGCGCGCAATAGAGGAGATAGAGGGATGTCACAACAGGAATGATGTTCGTAAATTTTACCAAAGCAGCAGGCGATGACTTGGTACGGAGCATGCACCAACTCATCTGCAAAATATGGTCGGAAGAAAGCATGCCCGATGAGTGGAATCTCAGCATAGTGTGCCCGATACATAAGAAAGGAGACCCTCTATACTGCGCCAACTACAGAGCCATCAGTCTCCTTAGCATTTCGTATAAGATCCTCTCTGCCGTATTATGTGAACGTCTGAAGCCATTCGTCAACAACCTGATTGGTCCTTATCAGTGTGGCTTCAGACCAGGAAAGTCCACTATCGACCAAATATTCACACTACGGCAGATCTTGAAAAAAAACCCAGGAGCTTCAAATCGATACCCACCATCTCTTTATCGATTTTAAAGCCGCGTATGACAGCATCCATAGGGAAGAGCTCTACCGAGCAATGTCTAGTTTTGGCATCCCTGTCAAACTTATCCGTTTGTGCAGAATGACGATGGAGAATGAACGCTGCTCTATCAAGGTCGGAAAGATCTTACCGATGCATTTGATGTCAAAAAAGGTTTTAGACAAGAATTGTGCAAAACTCAACCGTCAACACTAGAGGCACAATCTTCCAAAGGTCCATCCAATTACTCGGATACGCAGATGATATTGACATAATTGGAAGATCAAAGCGTGATGTCAGTGGAGCGTTTTTGAGCATTGCGACGGAAGCGAAGAAAATGGGTTTATTGGTCAATGAGGGCAAGACCAAGTATATGCTGTCATCAAAAAGGACACTGAACGACGACGTCTTAGACAAAACTTCACCATGGACAGCTATAACTTTGAGGTAGTTAAGGACTTTGTCTACCTACCTCCGCTATAAACTCAGACAACGAAACCAGCGCTGAAATCAAACGAAGAATAACTCTTGCAAATCGCTGCTTCTTTGGACTTAGAAGCCAATTGAGAAGTAAAGTCCTCTCTCAAGCATCTAAAATCAACATTTATAAGACACTCATCATCCCGGTTTTCATTTATGGCGCTGATGCCTGGATCCTGTCAGAGAAAGGCGAGAGCGTCTCAGGATGCTTCGAGAAGAGGAAGACCGCTACTCAGGTGGCGGACCCAGGTGGGAGAGGACCTCAATCAACTTGGCGTGCGAAACTGGAGACAGCTAGCTAGGGACCGAGGTGGCTGGAGACGCATGTTGGTTGAGGCCCAGGTCCGCCCCGGACTGTAGCGCCACCTTACGTAAGATTATGAACACAAACGGAAACATAATGTGTCTCTAATTTCTCTAAATCAATTTATGGTATTACACTAGATAATTTATTTAAACTTAAAACACTAACCTTGTTTCACAATATTCACAATATTCATACACGATCTGTAAGATCTTGCAATCTCATACCAATACGCTGCTCATTTTTAGTATCTGAACCAGTTTACTCGATTGTGGAATTCCCTCCCTCAATCTTTAAAAATAATAAGCAGCTCGACCCTGTTTTGTAGGATGCTCAAAGAATTTTTCTCCTAATTATCTTGTTATGTTTATGTTATGTTGATATTGATGATGTCAGTCAAATATATGTATTTTTACTTTTGTTTTGAATAAAATTTTCTTTTTAAAGATAAATTAATTTTTGGTTATATAAATAAATTTCGTTTATATAATTTTTTTTAATTTTAAAAATTTCAATTTATATTTAACAATTAGAGTGCGAATGAATTAGCTTTTTCAATTTTCTATTGTATCTTAAAACAACATTAGAAAAGCACAATGAATGTACAGATAATATTACTATACTGATGTTTTACTCTAATTTATAAGGTATTGTATCTTACTGAGTAAATGTATGCAAATAAAAATATATGAAAAAAAAATGAATTTGTACATTCCCCCGATTAACATAAATTGTACCAAATAGACTGAACACTATGAACAGTTTAACAACATTATGCTACAACTTTTAAATATATGTAAGTGTTCTCACTATAGGGGACTTTAATTCAAGAACTAACAATTTACAAATAACGTCAATACACAGTACAAATAACTCTTCAATAAACCAAAACAATAGACGTTTCAAGGACAGTGTATGCAACCAAAATGGTATCAATCTTATTGAAGTACTTCAGATGTATGATTGCATAATTTTGAATGGTTGTACTAATGGAGACATTGAGGGTCATTACAGTTTTGTAGGAGGCCAAGGGAAATCCGTAATTGATTATTGTGCTGTAAATAATGATTGGGTTGATCTCATACAAAAGTTTGAAGTAGAAAGTAAAAACTACTCAGATCACATGCCAATTATTGTTGAATGGTCAGAAGTAAAAAATACTACAGAAAGTAATCTTCAACTTATCCCAAGACTCCAATGGAAACAGGATGATGTAATAACATACCTCCAAAAATTAGATATTAATCTTCCAGCTGAAAGTGGGATGACTAACTCGGTCGAGATTCCGTCCGAAATCAATGTGTCAACATTTTAAATAGGAACCAGTGTATCTGCCGATGTACTTGCGAACCACTTCAAAAATATTCTACAAAACATAACGCTTCTTTAATTTTTGTATGCTGAACCTCTATTATCTGCTGAGTTATTAGATGGTGAAATAACAGTGGCCGAAGTAAACCTTGTTCAAAGTACTCGGAATGGACTCTGGTGTAAAACAAGGATGCCTTTTAAGTGTGCTTCTATTTGCACTTTTTATTAATGATTTAAAAGCTCATCTACCTGGAAGTCTCCATATTGCCGACTTGAAAATAAATGTTCTTTTATATGCTATTGACCTGGTATTACTTTCTGAGTCTTCTGAAAATCTCCAACTAATGATAAATCGCCTAAGTGATTATTGCGATAAATGGGGACTTGTCATTAATGTGGATAAATAAAAAATAATGGTGTTCTCGAGGTCTGCAAGTAACCACACTGTAAACAATTGGCACTTTAATGGAAACCCTGTTCAGTAGATATGGAAAGCTCTGGGAAACGCGTGTGGAGGAACAATATCGCTGAAACCATCAAATTTTAATCATGGTAAAGAGGTTTTCTACAAAATCATACAAAACTATGAAAATTTGGAACGCGATGCTCTTATGGAGGAAGCTCGAAAATCACAAAGCAAGATTCTTTTTTCGCAACTGTACCTGAATCTTATGGAATTAAACTACTTCAATGATTCACTGAATTACAGTCAAATATCCTTAATATTTAAAACAAGATGTTAAGTCTTTAGCTTGAACGGATCACCATACATAGGCAGTTTTAATCAGTTTTGCAAGCTATGTGATTTGAAAGCAAAAGAAGATTGTTTCCACTTCATTTGTATATGTCCCGTTTTTTCTGCCTACAGAAATGCAACCTTTGGAAAAAAATCTCTGACGCTGCAAGAAACAGTAGAAGCGTTAAATAATTTTGAATGGAAAGCACTCTATTCCTTTTTGAAAACCATTTATACATATAGGATGTTAATTATAACCGAATTTGTTTAAATTTAATAAATTTAAATTTTAAATTTTTGTTTATTATTTAAACCTAGAAAATTATTTATTTTGATTTGCTAACCGAGCTGATGGCACGAAACAATAACTAAATAAATTATTTACTTAAAAAAAAAACGTACTCTTTTTTTCCAATTAAAACTAAACTTTCCTTATAAAGTAAATAAACACTTAAAATTTGTTAACAAATTATATAAACATAAAATTATAAATAACAAAACTCAGTATTTTGTTTGACCACCTTTAGACTTCATATCTTCTTTGAGTCGGGCCATATTTACCACAAGGTTATTTGTTACATCGGAAGATATTTGGGACTAGTCTTCAATTAAAGCCTCTTTTAGGTCATCTTTGTTATTTATGGTCCTTTTGCGAATTTGCCGGTCCAAATGATCCCATAAATGCTCTATGGTAGTAAGGTCCGGTGATTGTGGAGGATGATCAAGCTGTTTAAGAGTCCTATAAAGCAACCATTATTTAACAAGTCCCGATGTATGCTTAGGATCTTTGTCTTGCTGAAAGATCCAATTTACGCTAGGTTGCAGGTTATTCCTCAGAATGTCAAGGTAGTCTTCCTTCTTCATTGTACTTTCAAAGAGGACAAGATTATCGACCCCAGATGCCGCCATACATCCCCACACCATCACCAAACCTCCCCCATGTTTTGCTGTGCCTCTTATATTTTGTTCTCTAAATTCTTTGTTTTTTTTTTCTCCAAATTTTGTATTTGTTTTACTTTTAAAAAATTAAAATTTATTTTCGTCTGTAAATATTATATTTTTCAAAAACGAAATATCTTTATTTATATGTATATTTTTTTGCAAAGATTAAATGTTTTTTTTATTCACGTTAGATATCATTGTTTTTTTTTCTGGCACTTCTACCACGTAAGCAGAATTTCTGCAATATTAGCCGTACATTACTCACATTTATTGAAATTCCAGAGTTAATTGATTTGTTTTCCGCAATTTTAATGGCACTGGAACTAGGATTTTTTCTCACTTCAGACACAATTTCTCTTTCTTCTCTTTCGTTTAGCTTTTTTGGTCTACCTGAAAGTTTTTAATTTTCTACTGTTTTAAATTTTTCAAATTTATCAATTATTTTTTTCATTGAAACATGGTTTCTATTTAGAATTTCGCCAACTTCCCGATACGACTTTCCTTTTTTCCTTAAATCCACTCACTATAATTTTCGGCGTTTCCAAAGAAATTTCGCTTCTCATTGTAAAAACAATAATTTCGCTGCTATCAAGGCTTTAAACACGATCAGCTTACACTCTGAAGTGATGTTAAACGAACGGCTTATCTCCACCGTCTTACATATGAAAGAATATAACAATACGTTTAACTGATTAATATTAAATATTAGGAGCCTACATGATGTATATTTACTTTTGACGCTTTTTTGAGGAAAAAAAATGCATTATATTTATTTTTATTTAATTTATTGCTATTGAATAAAACTTTGTTTTTTTTTATAATTAAAATGCGATTTTTTTTAATTTAATTGTTTTGATTCAAAAAAAAAAAGTTAAACAAAGGTTTAAAGTGTTATTTTTCAATACTTCAAGATTATATTCTATTGTTTTTGATGAGAAAATTTAAAATTACCAACAAAAATATGTATAAAACATAGTTGTAAGTAATATTATTTAGGTAATAATTTGATTTCATTTAACGGAAATATTTTTTTAAATTGCCCCTACCGCCTAAGCTGGGGGAGATGGACTCCTCCCGCCTCCCATTGTAAAAATTGCTTGTTTCTAACTGTTCTATACAAATCTCTCATTAAACTTTGTCGCCTTAGTTTCCGTACTCTCCCCAAATGATCGTACCCCTTTATTACCTATATAGAAAACAACGAAATAAAGCCTTCAAATTGTTTCTGTTTTTAACATTTCTACCCTTCGATTATTTAGGGTACATATATCGTGATGTAAAAAAATCTTTCAAATTAATTTAAAGTAAGCTTACAAGAAACCAAATCCCAAATATGTACAATGTACATATGGATGCATCTATATATATCGATTGTAGCTTCAATCACTTGCACAAAGAATATACTTCTAACCTTAAACCTGAACAAATATTTTCGAACAACAACAACAGCACTCCTCTATCTTTCCCCCTCCTTTTATCCATAAATATTGAATTCATATTGACTTTTATATGTATATTGAAATTTAATAGCATCTTATGTAAGGTAGCACGTTCTTGTGTGGAATAAAATAAGAAACTATGAAAACATCACGTAAATCAGATCAGTTTTACGCGACACGAATTGCTAACAGAAAATTTCATCATCAAAGAACCATCTATCCAAATTGTCGGAAGGAATCCTTCCATTTTATCAATTTCTTTGATTCCTTTTTGATGAATCTCGGTTATGCTATATACAAAACTATGACGACGACGATGAACGACTAAGACGATGACACAGACAAGACCTATGGTGACAACAGGAGACTGACTATGACTTATAGGAACTTAAGAGACCGTGAAACTTGAATGAGGAAATTGTGCTGTTGGAGAATAAGGAAAGGATTCACTTTACTTTATTTTGGGTTCGTCTGTGACGTTGTTTTCCTGGTGATGATGCATTGTGCTATTATTATTAACGTGTGGTTTTATTCGTTTTTGAGTTGAAATATAATTCGTTTCCTCGTTTTGTTTCCGTTTTCCATCAGTTTGCGATAGGGTTCTTTTATATTTTCCCGTATTGTATAAACATTCTGGCATAAATAAGTAATGCTGATAACAAAATTGCTTGATTTTAGTGATTCTGAACTTTTTTGGCAAAAACCAAAAAAAAACACGAAGCTATAATACGAATTATATTTCATTTATGTAGAATTTTTTGAAAAAGCACAGACAAACGCAGATTTATAGGCAGGGTTATAAAATGGTATGGAAATATAGTAATAATGATTCCACAAATTTATATACATTTGTTTATCTTTCATGCTGCTTAGTTTTCTACATATATATGTATACATATGTGTGCATTTGATGCTTCAGTGGCTAGTTCTTGGTTGTTTAATAATAAGACAGCAAGCAATTTCACACCAAGTTGTAGCTCAGTTAACTTTCTGTTTTAGCACAGTGTCTGAGTCTGTGAGCTTGGGAGTGACTGTTACACAGTCATACAAGTTCACAGACACTGCCCTTCTACAAAGCAGTTTTTCTACAGAAAAAACAAATTTTGTATGAATACAAAGAATTAAAAGGTTTGTCCCTTTTTTTTAGTATTTCTATTGTTTACTTGTTTCTTTTCTTTACCAGGTAAAGATTTATTGCTTTTTCTTTGACAAATGAAAAAATATACGAAACATTGTTTTACCTTTGAATTTAATAAAAATTGCTTCGGATAGGAGTATCTGAAAATCATCCACTCTGATTCACATATATCATTTCACTTCTTCTTTGTTTCATATTTTATTAATATAAAAAATAACATTAATTATAATATTTAACAAAAAAAGGTACAATTTTAACAAAAACTCTTTAACGTGACATTTTTATTAATTCAATATCAATATAAATGTCAAGTCAATATGCTAAAAAGTTAAATTAAAGAATCTCATTGGGAAATTTACTAACGTTGGTTAGAGGAAGTCTTGAATTCATGATAAAACAACGAGGAAGGAATAGCGGTATCCATTAAAGACTTCCAATGGATTTTCGTTGGCTTTCCTGTTTCAATGCGGATATATCATTACAATATCTATATCTGAGTACATTATTATTCTCCTTCGCTCTCTCTCTATGATTCAGATAGAAGATTTCAAGGTCTTTAATACCTATGTATATATGTATGAATTTTGGTGAATAGTTGTGGTCTTACAGCTTTTCTTGCTCTATGTACTTTATGAAATTAAATGTTTAATTAGCTTTTTATGAATTAAAATACTACAATAACTGTGTTAAAGTTTATTTAGTTTTCCAAACAATATTGTTCCTCCTTAATAGAAAGCTTTGTAATGTTGTTTATCTTTCTCGAAAAAGTTACAAAGATAATACAGACATTAGAAGCTCAGACATTTTCTTAACGACAGGGTAACAACACCACAACTATGATTTTATATTTATATTTTTTTTTGTTTAACGCTCGAAAACATTTTTATTTTACATGCATTTTTGGTTTGCCAATTTAATGTAACAACCACCCACAAAAACTAACAACGTTTATATGATGTTATCTAATCGAAAAAAAGGGGATGCTTGTTTTTGCATCAGAAGATTGCACTCTCAAAAGCATTTAAAGCGTGAATTCGAGATGGTATTGTCTAAATATTTTGTGGGTACTTAGACATGTCCGTCAAAAAGAGATTTTGACAAAATGTTATTATTAAGAAGCAAAATACTCAAGTTCGCTATATGTAAAGATCTAAAAGTTTATAAGACAATTTCAATTCCTGCATTAACTATAAATTTTCACCTATGAATCGTCCAAAATCACAAAAAAAGGATGTATCAAATGTTTCACGCTTGTTCGAAATTTAACTAGTTTTCTTAAAATTTCTTTTTTTTATTCGAAAAGCCACTCAGGAAAAGGTCCACATACAATTCCATAAAAAAAACAATAGTTGTTCTTACATCAGGCATTCTCTGATCTTAATTGATTGATATTCATAAATAATAATAAGTATTGCTCGTACATATGTATGTACATATATACAGTGATTGTCATTAATATTCTGTTTTCTTGCTTTTTTCCATAAAAACAATTCACTTTTCGTTATTGAATATAAGAATGAAACAACAACAACTTGTGTGTGCTACCACCAAGTTCATAGGCTGGAGTTATAGCTATTTCACGGGGGCCAACCCGATCATCAGACTCCTTTAGTGGTGCTTAATCGCTTTTTGTTCAATTTAATTTTTGAAGAACTTTTGCCCGAGCTGGGCTTGAACAAGCGATCTAGCGTGTGAGGAGCTAGTGCACTACGCACTACGCCACCGCACCCACATGAAAGTTGTAAGCCAATTACAGGTTTTTTCACTTTTCAATTTAAAATTTTACAAAGTTAAAAACCAGTTTTTCTTAAAAATATTTTGTATGAACTAATTTCAATATATATATATTTCTTAATTAAAATAGTAAATTAACAAAATAAAATAAATAATGAATATGGCAACTCAAAAAATAACACTTCATTAATATTCGGTTTTTACATACTTATATTAATTTTTTAATTAATCTTTCTTACCATTGATTTTAATATTTTGTTGGATACCCTTGATTGGATAAAACTCCGTCCAGTCGCTGGGGCATATTTTTTATAATTGGTTGAAGGTATTCCGTGCCTAGTTTGCTTCTTTCTTCTTGAAGCCGTTGCTTTAGTGCACTTATTGAAGAGACAGGGCTTTCGCGAAGTCGATTGTCCAATACATCCCACAAATTTTCAATTGGGTTAAGTTCTGGAGATTGTGGTGGTGCTTGGATAACTTTGGAACAGTTATACAGAAGCTATCCCTTACAACATGCGCCTTGTGCTTCGGGTCGTTGTCCTGGTAAAATTTTAAATTCCTTAAAATGTCCATTTTCTCAGCACTTTGCCTTTAGTTTTCTTTTAGGATCCTTATATAATATTCCTTATATACCGCCGATGAATACTAAATTTTCTATGCCTCTTGGCATACACCCTGAAACCATGATGTGCCCGCCTCCATGCTTCACTGTTTGCTTTGTGTTCCTACTTTTAAGCTCTTCATTTGACTTGCGCCACACCATAACTCTTCCATCCGATCCAAAGAGGTTATACTTACTCTCACCAGCAAATTCGATCCGAATTTGCCTGTTGCGCATATTGATAAATGGCTTTTTTTGGCCAACATGAACATTGTCTTTATGGTTCGGCGTACCGTTTATGCAGATATTTTCTTTTTGCATTCCATTAACACATCTTGCACAATTTTTGGTGCACTTAAACGAGGATTTGCTTTAATTTTTCTTAGTATAAGCCGTTCTCCTTTCGTTGTTAACTTCTTTGGTTGACCCATCTGCTTCTATGGTTCGATCCTTCCTTCTCTTTTATACTTCCGGACGATATCACCAACAGTGTTGGCTTCATGTCTAAACAGCAATTTTGTGTATGTTTTACCTTTATTATGGTGAAAAATAATTCAAGGCTTGCATTTTTTCCTTTGCGCCCTATGATTATATTATATGCAAACGTCTTGTGAACACTTTATTTTATCGGTAATCTTGAATAGACAAACTGTTAATCGGAGCAAAGAAAACCGAATATTAATAAAGCGCTTACATGTGTCCTTTATGGTTATGCAAGTGATTGCACCATATTTTTTTAATAAAATATTTAGAGAAATAACCTAATAATAAACCTAAATTCAACTTTTGCTACGAAAAAATCCTGGAATTCTTAAGAAACACTCACGCATATGAACCTGCACATTAACGTTTTATTCTGTAGTGGTTTCGTTGTGGGACCACAAAATTGAAGCTTTTTTGATTGAGAATAAAAACTAAGTGCACGTTCATTTTAAAAACCGCAGAAAAATTCACTGTTCAGTTTAACGTGATCCGCTCCTGGTGTATACCAGAAAGTTGTTTGCCATACACACATTTTTTAAATGATTTTATTTAGAATATCTATTGTATACTCTTGTGTGCATTCGAAGGAAGTATAATGTATATAAATATATATACAGCAACTGCTGCCTTTAATACTTTTGCTTCATTTTTGTAAGACAGTTGGAATACTGAGCGAATTCTCAGAGTTAATTATGTTTTTACTTAAATGCCTGCCTTAATTTGTATACCAATTATTATATTTCTAGTTATCGTGGGAAAACAAAGTAGATGTTCCCAAAGGATATAGAATAGTTAGAGTAATTTTTAACAGACAAGCAAAACGATTAAAACAGTCTGTAGCTGTTTTTGAGCAAAATACATTTTTTTCTAATAAAATATACCACATATTTTGATAATTACTAAGTCAAGGCAGTTAGACTGTAATTGTTGTCTTCTGCATCAAAAATCACACAATTTAACTTAACTCGAATTTTAATATATTATATAAAAATAAATTGTGTAGCGCAACAGTCCGTTTGAGAACTAGGGCCTAGTGACTGACAACTCTCAACAATTCCTGTGTGCGAGTACTGTTCCTCTCAAGAGGCAGTACCCGTGAAAAAAAACTTTAGGTGACATAGGCAGGGATCGAACCCAAGACCTCTCGCATGACAGTCCATCGCACTAACCATCATGTCATGGGTACTACTAATATATTATATACATATTTTTATAAGTGTACGAACTAAAGAAAATAAGAACAACAGTTTTGCACCCAGAACTATTGATAGCAACAAAAATGTCAAATACGACTAACTAATTCTTTCCAAAGGGAAAGCACTTAACATTTCTTTGAATGTAAACATAAAAGTATCTATAGGTACATATATGGGATATTAGATAGTGAACATGTTGCCCCTGCAACTTCATGCTGCATTTGTGTATGCAATGTTTCTTTGCATTTAAAAATCTGAGTTTAAATTATATACACATTTCTTATAATTTAAAATAATGTTCATCTAGTCAAGGTTCTTTAGCCCTAGATCAAAACCCGTATTTTGGAGTGCACTTTTTGTAGTCTGGGTGCAGGGCTTACTGTTTTGAATTTCAAGATATTTTATGCAATGAAAGTCTTTTCACATTCTTAAATTTGATTTTATTCGCTTTCATACATACACTTATAGTAAAATCGAATAACAGAAAACTTTTATTAAACGCCTTTTTAACACATTATCAATCATGTAAAGCACAGTGCGATACACCACTTTGCGTAGAATTTTAGCGTTAAATGAAGCTCCGAGTTCGCCACTCTTTAAACTCACCGTATTACAGGTTTTGAGATCCCTAGAATCAAACTCAAAAAAATACTGCTAAAATTGACAACAATTTACTATCGGCTAAAAAATATCGAGAATAGAAACAAATATTGAAATTAAACTTATTTTATCATTTCAAAATATTTTTGCTAGGAAATAGGTTTTAGCACTAAGTCAATTAAAGACAAGTCTTGAAATTATGAATTTTCAGTATAATTGCCGTTTTTTATCAACAAAAGCCACAAAATTTGTCTACAGTCGTTTTCATAAAACGACTTTCTTGATTGTAATAAATGGTTTTCATTTTAATCTTATACATATAAACCTACAAATATGTACAGAAAAAGGTTTTTGTGAAATGTAGAAAAATAAAGACTACACATAACAGATAGATTTTTAATAAATTGTTGCTTAATTGCACGAATTTTTTTTTAGATATGATATTGGGGAACAATGATAAAAAATAGACTTGTGATTATTATATTGCTTTCTCCTGGAAATAATAATATAAACAAAGTAAGAATAATATATATATATATAAATACTAGCGGCTCGGTACGTGCTTCGCTACGTATAAGGCATAGTAATTACAAAAAATGATTATTAAGTTAATTTGTTCAAACAAAAAAATATTTTAAATTGCTAGCTTTTTAAAAGTCCAAATGACCCAAATGATATATCAATTATATTATATTTATCAGCAAAGAGTAAAAAATAAAAAAGAATTGGGTACTCGTACTATGATGGGTCTGAATGGGTTAGTCTAAAACAGTTGGATAAACAATATTTTCCATTTTGAGCATGAATAAAATATAAACAGTTAGTTGTACTGACTCTGGTATAGTCAACATAAAGTTGGCCATGTGAAAAACATGATTTCTCCAAATTGACACCACAAACGTGAAGTGTTTGCCCTTAAGCCTTATTTATGAATATTGCAAACGATAAACGCACAGGATATTGTAATCTTTTTAATTCAAATGGCATATCAGTTGGAATCATAGGGATACTCGGTATCAAACACACTTCCCCTTTTGATTTAACATTTAAGATTGTAGCTTCAAACAAATTTGGCAATAATTTTTGTACTGCCAATCTGGCACCATTACAAAGTTTTGGTGAATTAATGTTTTGCAATAATATAATCAAAATATCAATTTTAAGATTTAAGCAATGCGGTTTTATACCAGCCGGTTCCAATAAATTTAAAATTTCAATTGGATAATTCATTGCCTCATCTTGATTCATAACAATTGATTTATATGTCGTGACTACACCTGGCAGTTTTGATTGAATTTTAAAATTAATGGCATTGATATGAATGTTTTTCGGTGCTAAAATGGTGCGTTCTCTCAAAAAATCAAGATTTCTGTAATTTTGAAGAATATTCGAGAGAACATATTCAATCAACTCATCTATAGATTGCGCAATTTTACAAAAATTGTTCGGTAAAGTGATCAATCCGTTGGTACTGTCGATTGGTATTTTGCCATCACCAATTTCTAAAATTGTTTTGATAACTCATGGGCAGTTGCATCATTACGTACATAGGTAAATACGCATATAAATGTTCAGAGCCACTTTTCGTACATATCTCCAAAGAACTGATGACTTCAAAAATGCGTTTATTTCATCTGTAGGAGTTAATCGAGGAATGACCGACAATTTTTGACGAAAGTCCTCTGACAGCAATATCAGAGCACCACTAAAACAGCTGTTGATCACTCCGTTAGTCTTGCATTGCATCGCAGAACTTTTGACATAACAGAATTTCTCGAAATATTGCATATTGTACCTATAGTTTCAATCACCCGTACATTTAATGGCAATTTTAATGCAGAGTGTGCGGTCCGACAAACTTCTAATAATGTAGCAGCGATTCCCGAAGATGCAAGTGCCAATTAAATTTTCTGTCCGATCGAATAGTTGCTAAAATAAATGATACAACGAAAGTTTTGCCTGTACCACCAGGTGCATTTAAGAAATATAATCGACCTGTATTATTGGAAACGGCTTGCATGATTGTGGCATACATGTTTTTGTTCAATATGTTTTTGTTATATTCGATTGTAGAAATAAAAGTAAATCATTAGAATTGAACTTCTGCTCACGTTGCAATTCACGATCAAGAAATCATATATCTCACGATTTGGTGCGGTCAGACCCAATTGTTCTAATGCTTTATTTACAATCGTTAGACACATATCTTCAATTAGTATAACAGCTTCTTTATACATTTCCAAGGTAAAGTATTAGTACAAATTGTTTGTATATGTTTTCAAGATTTTTTTTAAATTTTCTCTTCGTACAAACCTTCTTTAGACTTCTACGAATAATTCAAGACCAAAATTAACCAAATCGGTAATCGGCATTGTTGAGTTATAAGATTACAACGAAAAGTGGCATTGATTTTTATATATATAGATAAGTAAATGAGAATGGTTCTCTTTTTCTAGGGAGAAAGTAACTTAACGGCAAAAGTATTTCAAATTCTTTGAGTATTTTGTAGTGGCACCCTTACTATTAATAACTGCCTCCACTGCTCACCCCATCGAATTCACTAATTCGACACATGCCTCTACGGGTTCGGAGTACTATTCCCTTTGAATTTTCAACCAAAACTCGTCTTTCTTTTTGGTTTACAATCTCCGATCCTTCGCTTTAGGATCCCCCATAATTGTTCAATAGCGATTATGGCGGGGAATTGCGATGGACATTCCATAGCACTAATTTTGTTTTGGTTATTATTTATTTATTTGTATTTGTTAGCCAATTTTGAGGGGTGCTTCGGTTCATCTTGCATGAACTCCCATTTGATTAGCACCTGCTCTTCAGTTAATGTTAGCGTAGCTGATGTAAGATGTGGACATAATCCACATCGCACATCTTATCTTTGTTCCAAAATATTGGACCTCCACCAGATGAAAGTACCAGCAAATCATAATATTCCCACCACCGTGCTCCACTGTCTTCTTTGTGTATTTTGAGTTAAACTTCTTGTCTTTTGGCCTTCTCACAGACATTTTTACATCGGAAATAAACAAGTTGATCTTCGTTTCACTTCGATCACAAAACGTTATTCCAATAAAAACGGTGTAAGTTTTTTCAAAGGGAATTCCTTATATCATGTTTTGCTTGGTTAAAAAATACCACATTTCGTAGACTTCTACCTGGAAGACTGGCTTTTAATAGTTGGTTTCTTATTGTTTTAGCTGTCACTGATCCGTTTAATTCAATTTTGAGTTCTCTTAAACAAAGAAATTCTTTTTTCTTACATTTTCCCACCAATAATGTATTAAAACGAGAAGAAGTTTATCTTTTTCTTTATTTTGTTTCTTCTTTAGGCGTGAATGTAAAGTTTACAACTTTTATTCTTTGAACAGTTTATGATTTTCACAATTTCAACCATCGTTTTTCCAACTTGTCTAAGTTTTTTCATTACGTCGAGGTCAAAGGGAGTATAATGTATTCCATGATCCATATTTATTAAAGCTGTATTGGATAGACTCAACCTTCCCTCTTTTTCGGATGTGGAACTGCAACGACAAAATATGATAAGCTAATTTAATTCCGACCTTAACAGCATTGTACAATAGGGAATAAAAAACAGCGTGGAATTTAATGCTATAAAAACCCAATGCTGTCTTGTATCGTTAAAGCGAGATACACCCCCCTTGCCATTATCCATAGATGGCACTTGTATGGAGGAGACTGAACATCTCAATATTCTCTGTATTTGTATCACCAACCACCTTTTGTTGACCGATCACATACGTGATGTCGCCAAAAATTCCACAAGATGTTTGGGCGTCTAAGGCAATCCAAGAAGTTTTTCTCAAGACTTATATACGTCCAAAGCTTGAGTATAACTCCCATATCTGGACTGGTGCTCCTGTAACTTACTTAAGCCTATTGGATAGTATTAAAAGTAGAGCATTTAAATTGATTGGTGATATTACCATCATAAGATCATTTACTGCGCTTGAAAATCGTCGAAATGTGTCCTATCTCACCCTCTTTTACCATTATTTTAACGGTTTATGCTCTAAAGAAATTCAGTTGCATTCCTCCCCTTAAACAGTTCAACCGTACTACTCGCACTTTTAGGAATACCCTCGACCCCAACTTCAAGTATTAGTTCTTTAGCCGTACTACGCGAATGTGGAATGCCTTGCCCAGCCGTTGCAATATTCAGGAATGCAAAACCAATGTGCACCGACACCTCCTTTCAACTCCTCTCTCCCTTTCCTAGAGCTCACACTGTGTCTACATAATAACTGTAGTAGTATCCCCTTGACTGTGCGCTTATATTAAAAAAAATCGTATATAAATGCTTCTCTGAACTTTTTCAATAAATATTTTTACTTAATTTAGTACATAGAAGATTGCAAAAGTCCAAAGTTTTTCAAACTTTGAGCTCAAATATTTCTTACCTAGACTAACTAGAGGGCTGAAATGTATTAAATTTGTGAATCAGAGCAATTTTACAAACAAATTATTAGCAAAGATTATTTTATTTTTATATTAAAAATAGCTTTTTATTAATAATACTTTGTTACATCAAATTTCACACTTTTTTGTACTCATCCCTCATTCCAAAAATGCTTATGAGTACTAAAATGTATGGCAATTCTCTTCACATTGGCATGTTTTCAAGCTGTACTTGCATTCTCACATAGGAGTCTCGATAAATCCTATTACTGTAAGTAGACAAAAATAAAAAATTTGAATTAGATGTTTTTATAAGTCTCTTTAAATAACTATGAACCCTAAAATAGATTGATAAGTTAGGTAGTCACCGAGAACTTTTAACTTCGCATAGGACATTTTTGTAACCAATTTGATTTGTCAATTGAATATTTTAACACTACTCGCTGTTTCAAAGTCCTTAGAATCTATGTAAAGGACTTAATTCGGAATACAATATTATATCTCTATATCTCAAGAACCAGTAAAGATATCCCATTCTAGTAATTAATAGATTCTTATTCAATTTTGGTTTATTTATGCCACTAGTTTCAATTAAAAAATATTTTTGAAACCCCCAATTATAATTTACTTATTTACACCTCACAAATCAAATAAAAATAAAATAAATAAATTAAAAAAAAAATAAAAAAAATATTTTAAATTACCAATTGGCCTGGATTTCCATCTTCTAATCAGCTCGACAGTTTCACAAAGACACTTAGCATAGCGTAGTGTTTCGACTCATGTAGGCCATTGAAACCCCAGCGAACATCAACATCTGACAGTGAAACGTCATCGGTCGGTCGTCAAAAAAGTGTCCGGGTCTCTACCTTTTTTTGCGAACATCCCTGCTCCAGAACCGTATATCCTATCCACACAAAATGGAAGTAAAACAACAGAAACATTAAAAAAGAGGAAAGGTTGAAAAAAAAACAATCTCATTTTTTATATTAAGTGAATAAAGTCATTCAGTTAATTAGTCAAAGAATGTATATGTAGCTGTGAACAATTTAACAACACAGGCAAACAATACCAGGACAATTAATAAACGGAGCGCCAGCAATGAAAACTTTCAAAAGGATTGCACAATGCACAGTGTGCTTCTTCCTTAAAAAGGTTCACATTTGTAACTTATACAGTTTTTATTTTTATTATATATAGCAGACGTAAAATCAAAAGAAGAGCTACATTCTCTTACTTGTTACAGGCCGTTTGAAGTGGCATACAACTTCCTCAGTTGTATAGCCAAAGCAGTATCCTGCAGCTTTATATACTGTGAGTCGCCACAGAGCACCACTAACATAGCTCACGGCGAAAAGTATACAACTCTCTTACCCGAGAAAGATTCGCTTCACCAAGAACGTTTAACTGCTTTTATAACAGACTCTTACTTCATACACACCTATAGTCCAGAAACCCACTTCCCTTAGCAGGCCAACTATTTACACTTTAATTAGAACAATTTATATTCAGAGACGTTTTTTTTGTAAAATGTCCGTAATTTCCACTTTGCCTGAAGTTTTAAACTATGATTTGCTGTGTGTTGTATTTATTGTTCGGTTATTTTTGTATTTCAATCATTTACTTGGAAATGCTTAGCACATGAATGTAGAGTGAAGAGTCACACTGATGCACTCGGAAGTCTTTCTAGAAATAGAAAATTGAGGACAGAATTATTATACTAGAATTGTAACCTTAAGGAAACAGCTTGTTTGAGGATTTCTCCAATCGGATTAAAATTGACCGAAAATTCTTCAATCTTTAGGCAACCAAGTTGACCGAAGAAATAGGAAGAGCAAAACTAAGTCTTTGAGTCTGGTTCCTAAAGACCATATGACACACCAAAAAGGATAATAAACAACATACGCAGGAAAAAAATTTACTTATGTATGTCAAATCGGCATGTTTCGTATCATCACATCTTGCGTACAAATAATATAGAGAGTGCAACTTGAGGCATTGTGAATCTGAATAGTGCGATGTGTTTTTGCATTTGTGTATGCAATGTTTCTTTGCATTTAAAAATCCCAGTTTAAATTATATACACATTTCTTATAATTTAAAATAATGTTCATCTAGTCAAGGTTCTTTAGCCCTAGATCAAAACCCATATTTGGAGTGGACTTTTTGTAGTCTGGGTGCAGGGCTTACTGTTTTAAATTTAAAGATATTTTATGCAATGAAAGTCTTTTAACATTTTTAACATTTTATTTTATTCGCTTATAGTTAAATAGAATAACAGAAAACTTTTATCAAACGTCTATTTAACACATTTCCACAAATATTATCAATCATGTAAGGCATAGTGCGATACACCACTTTGCGAAGAATTTTAGCGTTAAATGAAGCTCCAAAAAATCATAGCACTAAGTCAGCTTAACCCTGCAGTTGTCGCGCGGATTACTATTGTAATCCACTCATACAAAATGGAGTATTTCTAAGAAACTAGTGGTGGGGATTTTTCGTCTATTTTAGTATTTACAGTTAAATAGATAGAACAATTGGTTAAGTTTACTTAATATAACATGTAATTATATTTTAAAGCCAAAATAAATTTGAAAAAATTAAAGCATTTTGTTTTTATTCTAATTTTAAATGCATTACATATGTAAACCACGCTACGACTGGTGTAACATTTTGGTGCGCGACGACTGCAGGGTTAAAGACAAGTGTTGAAATTATGAATTTTGAGTTTACAATAAATTCCCGTTTTTATCTGCGAAAGCCCAAAATTTTTCTATAGTCGTTTTCATAAAACGACTTTCTTGATTGTAATAAATGGTTTTCATTTTAATCTTATACATATAAACATATAAATACGTACATAATTATAATGTTGGAAAAAACAATAGAATCAAGCTTCGTGTTCATTCTTTTTAACACAGAAAAAGGTTTTTGTGAAGAGCAGGAAAATAAAAACTACACATAACATATAGATTTTTAACAACTTATTGCTTAATTGCAACAATTTTTTTTAAATATGATATTGGGAAACAATGATAAAAAATTGAATTGTGATTATTATATTGCTTCCTCCTGGAAACAATAATATAAACAAAGTAAGAATGGTTCTCTTTTTGTAGGGAGAAAGTAACATAACGGCAAAAGTATTTAAAATTCTTTGAGTATTTTGCAGTGGCACGCTTACTATTAATAACTGCCTCCACTGTTCGCCCCATCGAATTCACTAATTCGAAACATGTCTCTACGGTTTGTAGTTTTAACCAAAACTCGTCTTTCTTTTTGGTTTACAATCTCCGATCTTTCGCTTTAGGATGCCCCATAGGGGCAGGGCGGGGAATTGCGATGGCCATTCCATAGCACTAATTTTGTTTTGGTTATTATTTATTTATTTGTATTTGTTAGTCAATTTTGAGGAGTGCTTCGGGTCATTATCCTGCATGAACTCCCATTTGATTAGCACCTGCTCTTCAGTTAATGTAAGCGTAGCTGATGTAAGATGTGGACATAATCCACATCGCACATCTTACCTTTGTTCCAAAATATTGGACCTTCACCAGATGAAAGTACCATTAAATCATTATATTCCTACCACCGTGCTCCACTGTTTCTTTGCGTATTTTGAGTTAAACTTCTTGTCTTTTGACCTTCTCACATACATTTTTAAATCGCAAATAAACAAGTTGATCTTCGTTTCATTTCGACCACAAAACGTTATTCCAATAAAAACAGTGTAATTGTTTTCAAAGGGATGTCTATATCATGTTTTGATTGGTTAAAAAATAATACATTTCGTGGACTTCTACCCGGAAGACCGGCTTTTAATAGTTGTTTTTTTATTGTTTTAGCTGTCACTGATCCGTATAATTCAATTTTGAGTTCTCTTAAAGAAAGAAATTCTTTTGCCTTACATTTTCCCACCAATAATGTAAAAAAAAAAGAGGCTGGGATGCGACCCACACTGATAACTTCCCATCCCGTCTGTCGATTTGTCTTGCTTAAAAGTTTGTCTACATGTACTCGTATCAATTTTACCAAATTTGCGTACTATTTTTTGTAGATTTTATTTTTTATGAAAAAACTTTATGAAAATTACTGAAAATTAAAAACAATATTTTCTGTGAAATAAAATAAGTTTGAAGCCAATATTTTTAATTTTTGAAAAGCTATTTGAACCGAAAGTAAATTTTTACCAAGTTTTAGTATTGTTTTTTTTTAGAGTTTTATTTTTTGTAAAAAAAACTGTCAATTTGAATTTTTTAAAAATTTTAATAAATGTTGAAAATAATATTTCTTATAAGATAAAAATAGTTTGAAGCCAATATTTAAAATTTTTGAAGAGATATTTGAGTCAAAAGACAATTTTAATAAATAAAAAATAATATTTCTTATAAGATAAAATTAGTTTGAAGCCAATATTTAAAATTTTTGAAGAGATATTTGAGTCAAAAGACAATTTTTACCAACTTTTAAACATTTTTTTTAGGTTTTTATTTTTTGTAAAAAAAACCTGTCAATTCGATTTTTCTCAAAATTTTACCGAATGTTGAAAACAATATTTCTTATAAGATAAAATTAGTTTGAAGCCATTATTTCAAAGTTTTGAAAAGATATTTGAGTCGAAAATCTATTTTTACCAACTTTTAATAATTTTTTTTCGGTTTTTAATTTTTTGTAAAAAAACTGTAAGTTCGATTTTATTCAAAATTTTATTGCATGTTGACAACAATATTTTTTGAAAGATAAAAGTGAATTTAAGCCAATATCTAAAACTTTTTAAAAGATATTTGAGTCGAAAATCAATTTTTACAAACTTTTATTAATTTTTTTTTAGGTTTTTATTTTTTGTAAAAAAACTGTCAATTTGATTTTTTTCAAAATTTGATTGAATGTTGAAAACAATATTTGTTATAAGATAAAATAATTTTTAAGCCTAAATTTCAAGTTTTTGAAAAGATATTTGAATCGATATTCAATTTTTACCAACTTTGAGTAATGTTTTTTTTAAATTTTTATTTTTTATAAAAAAAACTGTCAATTCGATTTTTCTCAAAATTTTGTCAGATTTCGAAAACATTCTTCTCCGTTGCTCAAAATTGTTTTGGAGATGAAATTATATTTTAGTCGTTAAATTTTGGAGGTGACAAATTTTTTTTTTCAGTTTTTTTGATTTATAAAAAAAACCGTTAGATAGATTTTTTTCAAAAAATATACGTCTTTGAGATCACGTTACAATATATTATATAAAATTTAATTCAAGTCTCTAACGTTTTTGGTTCGTAAGAGATTTAGGGTTAACCAAAATTTTCACCTTTTTTTTAAACTGCTATGGTAAAAAAACCACCCACGCAATTTTCTTGAGAGCCCTTTCTGCATCTTTCTGCCTTATTATCTGTATAACAAAATTTATTTGAAGTTGATATCTCTTCTGGTTCTTGAGCTATGGACAACGAAAAAATCGTCGCGAACGTACGGACGTATGGACGTACGGACGTACGGACATACGGACGTACGAACGTACGTACACACGCACGCACAGACATCTTTCTAAAAATCTTTTATTTCGACTATATTGACCTTGAAACGTCGAGAAATGTCAACATTTTCAATTTGACAAATCGGACCCATTACAATAACTTCCTATGGGAAGTTAACGAGAAGAAGTTTATCTATTTCTTTATATTGTTTCTTCTTTTGACGTGAATGTAAAGTTTAAAAGAATAACAGTTAAAGTACATAGATTGTTTCTAATATTTTTTCCAGAAGAAATCATCTTTGGCCTCGAACTTTTTACCGTTAAGTGAAAACAAAAAGTTATTTCACAAACCAATTTTGCCATTTGAGAGCATTATTAGGAACGATTAAAATATAGAAAGACTAATGAGTAATGACAGAAGACTTAATTGAAATATTTTGTACATTTGATGAAGACACTTGTTTATATTATTTTTTCCAACTCTGTATACATATTATCTTTTCAACATCGTTTTCATGAAACCCTCCTTCATTGGATTAGTAATTACCTTTTGAATCGTTCAATACAAGTTGTATTGGATAGATTCAAGCCTTCCCTCTTCTTCGGATGTGGAACTGCACCGACAAAATAGGATAAGCTAATTTAATTCCGACCTTAACAGCTTTGTACAATAGGGAATAAAAAACTGCTTGAAATTTAATGCTATGAAAACCCAATGCTGTCTTGTATCGTTTTAACGAGATATAGCCCCTTGCCACTATCCATAGATGGCACTTGTATCCAGGAGACTGAACATCTCGATATTCTCGGTATGTGTATCACCAACCACCTTTTGTGGAACGTTCACATTCGTGATGTCGCCAAAAATTCCACAAGATGATTGAGCTTCTAAGGCAATCCAAGAAGTTTTTCTCAAGGCTTATATACGTCCAAAGCTTGAGTATAACTCCCATATCTGGACTGGTGCTACTGCAACTTAATTAAGCTTCTTGGGTAGCATTGAACGTAGAGCATTTAAATTGATTGGTGATATTACCATCATAAGAACATTTACTGCGCTTGAACATGGTCGTAATGTGTCTTGTCTCACCCTCTTTTACCATTATTTTAATGGTTTATGCTCTCATGAAATAGTCAGTTGCATTCCTCCCCTTAAACAGTTCAACCGTACTACTCGCACTTTTAGGAATGCTCATGAATATACCCTCGACCCCAACTTCAAGTATTAGTTCTTTAGCCGTACTACGCGAATGTGGAATGCCTTCCCCAGCCATTGCAATATTCAGGAATTCAAAACCAATGTGCACCGACACCTCGTTTCAACTCCTCTCTCCCTTTCCTAGTGCTCACACTGTGTCTACATAATAACTGTAGTATTATCCCCTTGACTGTGCGCTTATATTAAAAAAAAAATCGTATATAAATGCTTCTCTGAACCTTTTCAATAAATATTTTTACTTAATTTAGTACATAGTAGATTGCAAAAGTCCAAAGTTTTTCAAACTTTGAGCTCAAATAAGTCTTACCTAGAATAACTAGAGCAATTTTACAAACAAATTACTAGCAAAGATCATTTTATTTTTATATTAAGAATAGCTTTTTATTAATAATACTTTGTTACATCAAATTTCACACTTTCTTGTACTCATCCCTCATTCCAAAAATGCTTATGAGTACTAAAATGTATGGCAATTCTCTTCGCATTGGCATGTTTTCAAGCTGTACTTGCATTCTCACATAGGAGTCTCGATAAATCCTCTTCCTGTAAGTAGACAAAAATAAAAAAATTGAATTAGATGTTTTTATAAGTCTCTTTAAATAACTATGAACCCTAAAATAGATTGATAGGTTAGGTAGTCACCGAGAACTTTAAACTTCCCATAGGAAATTTTTGTAACCGATTCGATTTGTCAATTGAATATTTTATCATTACTCGCTGTTTCAAAGTACCTATAGAATCTATGTCAAGGACTTAATTCGGAATACAACATTAGTCGTCAATATCTCAAGAACCAGTAAAGATATCCCATTCTAGTAATTAATAGATTCTTATTCAATTTTGGTTTGTTTAAGCCACTTGTTTCAATTAAAAAATATTTTTGTTCCCCCCAATAAGAATTTACTTATTTACACCTCACATATCAAATAAAAATAAAATAAATAAATTTAAAAAAACTGAAAAATATTTTAAATTACCAATTGGCCTGGATGCATATATCAAGTCATCCGGCACGACACCTATTTCCATCTTCTAATCAGCTTGACAGTTTCACAAAGACACTTAGCAAAGCGTAGTGTCCGGGCTTCTTCCTTTTTTTGCGAACATCCCTGCTCCAGAACCGTGTATCCTATCCACACAAAATGGAAGAAAAACAACAGAAACATTAAAAAAGAGGAAAGAATGAAAAAAAAACAATCTCATTTTTTATATTAAGTGAATAAAGTCATTCAGTTAATTAGTCAAAGAATGTATATGTAGCTGTGAACAATTTAACAACACAGGCAAACAATACCAGGACAATTAATAAACGGAGCGCCAGCAATGAAAACTTCCCAAAGGATTGCACAATGCACAGTGTGCTTCTTCCTTAAAAAGGTTCACATTTGTAACTTATACAGTTTTTAGTTTATTATAGCAGACGTAAAATCAAAAGAAGAGCTACATTCTCTTACTTGTTACAGGAGCTCATTGGTGCTATGCAGGCCGTTTGAAGTGGCATACAACTTCCTCAGTTGTATAGCCAAAGCAGTATCCTGCAGCTTTATATACTGTGAGTCGCCACAGAGCACCACTAACATAGCTCACGGCGAAAAATATACAACTCTCTTACCCGAGAAAGATTAGCTTCACCAAGAACGTTTAACTGCTTTTATAACAGACTCTTACTTCATACACACCTATAGTCCAGAAACCCACTTCCCTTAGCAGGCCAACTATTTACACTTTAATTAGAACAATTTATATTCAGAGACGTTTTTTTGTAGAGTGTCCGCAGTTTCCACTTTGCCTGAAGTTTTAAACTATGATTTGCTGTGTGTTGTATTTATTGTTCGGTTATTTTTGTATTTCAATCATTTACCTGGAAATGCTTAGCACATGAATGTAACCTTAGGGAAGCAGCTTGTTTGATGATCTCTCTAATCGTATTAAAATTGGCCTCTAAAATATCAAAAGGACTATGTGTCACACTATTTTATTTTATATTTTTAAGTTTTTTAATATTTGAATTCATGTCATTGAAAAGTTTAAACAAAATTGATAATTATTAGAAGAAAATTGACAAAAAAGTTAAACGTCTTTCGGCACCCCATATGTCGGATGCCTTACCTCACATAAAACATTCAAATAAGTGATTAATGTCAATTGCTTTTTGTATAAAATATTACAGTAGAAACACATTAACAATTCACCAAAAATACTTCAATCTGAAGGTAACCAAGTTGACCGAAGAAATAGGAAGAGCAAAACAAAAGTCTTTTAGTCCGGTTCCTAAAGACCATATGACCCACCATACGGATAATAAACAACATGCGCAGGAAAAAAATGAACTTATTTCAAATCAGCGTGTTTCGTATCATAACATCCTGCATACAAATAATAAAGAGAGTGCAACTTGAGGCATTGTGAATCTGAATAGTGCGATGTGTTTTTTTTCTATTCAGCTTTACAAAAGACTTCATCTTATCGATACACCAGGCAGTAAACAAAAATAAAGATTCTTCACAATCTCCACATATCTAATCTTAATTATTTATTTATCAGAGGAAACCGTTTCAATAATTCACTTTTTTAAACCTTTAAAAGTGAAAATATTGAATTGAAGTAAACGTAAGAAATACAGAAAACAGAGAACTTATAAAAACAATGAAGATGGGAATAAATAGAAGAAAATACCCTTAACGTATAGCCAAACGATTACAAGGAACTTAGGTCTGGAGGAAGGCTCGTGGATGTCAGTCATCATCGTTATAGTACCTTACATTTCGAAGCTTAAGTTCTGGAACGGAAAACGGGTGTAAATCTAAATTTATTTCCGCCATAAATCCAACCTGTATAAACTGTCAGTCTTAATTCATTTCTGTGTCGATGCCTATACAAATAGAAATGCTCAGGCTCTGCAGATCTGTAATGGCTGGCTGGTGATGGTAATTTTATTTTTATACTCATCCCTCGCTGTTCGTTACTATACGCATGGGTTTTGATTTTCAATCTTTTCTCTTTCGCTTGTGAAAGTTTATTGATCGGAAATGTAAACGTTATGAATTTATAATCCCATTCATCCAAACGATACTTATGCTAAAATGGTAAGACGATACTTTATACTCTTCCAACCCATATTTGGGTGCAAAATAGGGTGGGCTTTACAAGATTTGTCTGGACTTAAATGTCGCTTAAAGGCTATGAAAAAAGTTAGAAAATACAGTTAGCTATAGATGAGTGGCATACATTTAATATGTGGTGGTCTTTCTATGGTTTCCTTACTACTTATTGATCTTTAAAAGACGTCAACTGGGCGCCATTCTATTTATTTTTGTCTTTTTTTATAGTCAAAAGTCTTCTTCAACATAATTTCACCACTGAAGAGCCCAATAGTGCAAAACTGTACATATAATCTTGCTAATCTCACTAAATCGATTCAAGTTTGGATGAAACTAAACACAATTTTCTCATGCACTTTTGCATGTTTATAGGTCATTAAGTTCTATAGCGTTATGTTTTTCTCCAAGGAAATTGAAATAAATGTCGACTGGATGTCAAAGGACACAAAGCTTGGAAAATATTCGCTTCTCAAAGCTCAACTATTTATGGATAAGAAAGTCATTAGGGTCTTCACGAGTTTGTGAAGAGTATGGGATAGTGTGTAACTATACTTATACTGCAGGAGGATGATTGCTATCGGGCTCTTTTTACAGCAATTGTTTGATAATAGGAATCATTTTACTTTGAAGAGAAATACCTTTAATAAAAGGAATAGTTTAAGTTTGTGAAACAAATGGACACACTTTGTATTTGGTGTTTTAGTCACCGTTGTTTTGGAAACGTTTATCATTTCCTTTTCAAGGTTAACAAGTGGTCCAAGAACATAGCCTTACACAAATAAGTTTTTCGTTCAGGAAAGAGGGCAATTTTATGTCGTGCGCCATAAGTTATATTTGTACTCAAGAAATATCAAGTGGTTACTTGCAATTATCGATTTTACTTTTTGTATTAATTCGATGTTACTTCATCCTTGGCCTTAAGAAATAAAGTACTGTTAAATTAAAATATAGACAAATTTGTTAAGATTCAATCAAATAAAAAAGAAAAGATGAACTGCATGTAACATTTTGCATTAAACTGTTTTGTTAAATTTGGTCAAAGGATTATTCTTTTTGGATTCCCACAGCTTAAATAGAATTAAAGTAAGGATTGTAATATCTACAACATTTTTTAAAGGATTTCGCAAAGACGGTAAACACAAAAACTTAACCTCATACATGACTTACAATTAACAAGTTTTCTTTGTCTCTATTTTTTCTCAAAGCCCACTTAGACATTGCACATGTTTTATAAATTAATTTATCATATTTAAAAAATCAAAGAATGTCTAAAAAAGAAAATTTCTAGGAAAACATTAAATCGTAAATTCACTTGAATTTGACATTGAGCACCCACATGCTTCTTACAAATAATCGTTTTTTAATTGGAATTCTCAACGCTTCTCAATTGGATTATTTTTATATTTTCCATCAAAAGATTATGCAACTGTTAACCCGATTACATGTTCTAGACAAGAACTCAGTTAAAAACATCTTATAAATGCTTACGAGAAAACGAATTCAAACATTAAAAGACTAAGCATATACTCATAAAATAATTATTAAAGAAATTAGTAGAATGCCTTTTCTGCTTATATACTCGTATATCTATATACTTTGGATCTATAAAGTCTGGTTTTTGTTTGTACATTTGTATGGGCTATCTGCCATGTATACATGACATACAGAGTTAGAAAAAAAAAATAGAAACAAGCTTGGTGCTCATTCTTTTCAACACATAAAGAGGTATTTTTGAAGATTAGGAAAATAAAACTACATAGATAGATTTTTGACAATTTATCTATATATATAAAAATCAATGCCACTTTTCGTTGTAATGTTATAACAAAACAATGCCTTTACCGCTTTGGCTAATTTTGGTCTCGAATTACTCGTGGAAGCGCAGAGACGGTTTATACGTAGAAAAATTTTTAAAAAAATCTTGAAAAGGTGTAAAATCAACATCTTTCTATACTTCTAAATACAAGCAATTTGTACTAATACTTAGAGAAAGCCCGATTTGTTAATTACCCTGGAAATGAAGAACGAAGCTGTAATAATAATTGAAGATATGTGTCTAACGATTGTTAGTAAAGCATTAGCATAGCACAATTGGGTATGACCGCACCAAATCGTGAGATACATGATTTTTTTCATCATGAATTGCAACGTGAGCAGGAGTTCAATTCTAATGATTTAAGTTTATTTGTAGAATCGAATATAACCAAATTGAATATTCAACAGAAAACGTGTATGACACAATCATGCAAGCCGTTTCCAAGAATACAGGATTATATTTCATGCACCTGGTGGTATAGGCAAAACTATCTTTGTATCATTGATTTTAGCGACTATTCGATCGGAACAGAAAATTGCATTGGCACTTGTATCTTCGGGAATTGCTGTTATTATTATTAGAAGAGATGATGCGAATCGTAACGTACCTCTGAATAGTGAACGCTACCGTGAGATGATATTCAACTTATTTTTGCCCAAAATGCAAGAGCTTCACTTGCATGACATGTGTTTTCAACAAGACGGTGCCATATGCCAAACAACACGAGCACCAATGGACTTATTGAGAGGCGAGTTCGGTGAACATTTTTTTTCACGTTCGGGACCAGTTAATTGGCCGCCTAGATGCTGCAATCTAACGCTAACTATTTTTTGTGGAGCTATATTAAAGCTCATGTATATATAGACAAGTTCGCTTCAATTGACGCATTGGAAGTTAACATTGAAGCATTTATTCGTGAGATACAGGCCGAAATGTTGGAAAAAGTATGCCAAAACTGGACTTAGTGGCGCAGTCAAGGTCAACATTTGCATGAAATAATCTTTAAACATAAAATTATATGGACCGTTCTATCGATTCAAATAAAGATTTTATGCATATTTTTGAATTGTTTTTTTTTGAAAAACTTTCCTATGGCTTTTAAAAATCACCTTATATAAATAATACAAAAATACATATATGCGTAATATTGTTTAAATCTTTACCAAACTGTGATTGATGCGACTTCAATTTAGCATAAGGCCATCTTTACACAAAGTTATGAACGAAAATCCCTATTCGAATTTTGAATGCTCATATCTCCGTAAGTTTGCCTTCTGTAGAGCCCAAAGTTTTTCAAACTTTTAACTCAAATATTTCTTACCTAGACCAGCGCTGAAATGTATTTAATTTGTGAATCAGAACAATTCTACGAAAAAGTATTAGCAAAGATTCATGTTCAAGATGTAACTTTGTCAAAATGTATATCTGTGCCTGTGTATGAAGTACATATACACAAAATTATGTTATTTTTATTTTAAAAATAGCTTTTTATTAATAATACTTTGTTACATCAAATTTTACATTTTTTTGTACTCTTGTCTCATTCCAAAAATGCTAATGAGTACTAAAAAGTGTGACAATTTCCTATTCAAATTGGCATGTTTTAAAGCTTTTCTTACATTCTCACATACGAATAAATCCTATTCCTATAAGTAAATAAAAATAAAAATGTTGAATTGGATGTTTTTATAAACCTCTTTAAATAAATATATGAATCTTAAAATAGATTGATAGTCACCGAAAACTTTTAACTTCCATAGGTAATTTTTGTAACGGGTCATTCATCGAGGAACTTATATATTTTCAGTTCATTTATGATTACCTAAGGCGCATATAGCTGGGATTATATAAAAATTAGGTGGTTATGAAATACTACGGTTTTAAAAATAAAAGTTTCCATTTAAATATTAATATCTTGAAAGAACGTTTTATTGTAAAATAATGTCTTGGCAAAGAATTCCCAAACATACAAAGGAGATAAACAATAAGTGCCCAATTACAGGGCCAATCATATACAATATGTTGTACAAAACAAGCAATTTAATGATATTTTGTTTTTATTTTTGGTGTGTTATATCTCCGGTTAAAAGGTTGTTGAAGATCCAACACAATCTGAAACACTTAATAAGTAATACAAAAAAATATTAGCAATCTTTTCTACCAATTAATTTGTGCACCAAAAATATAAACAAGAAATCTAGTTGCTTTAGTTTTGGCCAACACTGTATAAACGAGTAGATTTACATTTTATTCGTATTGCTAACCCACTCAACTGAGTTCATAAAATGCTTTATTCACATCGAAATTCTCATGAGCTGTACAGTTGCTATCTATGTATGTACCCTATTGCTTCTGCTGTGTATGTCTGGTAGTCTGCTGAAATTTTGAATATGTGGGCCGGTTAACGAAAGTAGTTGGGTTATATCCAAGAGATTTAAGGTTATATTTACAAGTAAATTTTGTGAGACTCCAAAGAATTTTATTTGCAACTCAGACAGAGTTGCTCTTCTCTCCTGTCCACTCAAATCCGAATTGAAAATTGAAAATACCCACTGTCGTCGTCACTCTAAGCTTACTAGCTTATACCAGTATATTCATCAATTTGTTTTATTTTTTGTATCACTCTGCATTTCCACATTTGGCATAGAAAAGAAAACAGAATATGAATGCAAAACGATCACAGTTTTTCTTGTTTTGCTATGCCTTTATTCCTTGTTAGGAAATTCTGCAAGCTGCACAGCATAAATCCTTCCAAAAAATCACTTTTTGAATGGTCAGAAAGACTTGGTAATAAAATGAATTACATAACCGTTCCTAGGAAGGTTATGAACAGAGACGTTCAACCTGTTTTATAAAAAACAATCACTTTTTGCAGTAAGGTAATGTTACTACACATACCTACAAATTAGGCTTTCAAAAAAAAATTCAAAAGAGGCCTTTGTTCTTAAACATTTTAACCTTAATAATGTTCGTCTTTCTAAAATTGATCTCAGAAAGTTGTTGAGATTTAAACATTTGCATAAAAAGAAATGCAACACTCGGGCGTATACGCACTTTATCTTCATGTTCGAGAAGTCTGCATTGTATATACATATCTATAATGTTAGCCAAGATTTGTTTTTAAAAAAAGTTTGTGTCACCCCTTTGAAAAAAAATTCCGGCACGGCCTGTGCTTCACTCTTCAAACATTATACACTATCAGCAAATAAATATAGCCTTACTTGATTGAAAAAGAGTGTCTGGAAAAAAGACACTAACAAAACATGGATACCAAATTTAACATCCCTCTGTCGAAAACTGTGTATCTCGCAAATCTGTAGGTTAATTGTTTGATAGACATTTACTATCACTTGATGTAACTTCACTGCCCTTTGATTGGTGTAAGTATTTTGACACTATAAAAACAGTTCAAAACAATTTTTTTTAACAATTCTTATATAAGAAAAAATATTGCTTGGATTTGACTGGACAGACAACAATATCAGAAGACATAGATGTTGATTATTTTGGTGAAATGGGAGGATAGCTAATGGATTACAGAAGTGTGAGGAAAGGGAAATCGATGGACCGTACAGGATAGTTCATGCATCTGTGCATGTTTATCGTAGAAATAGGGTTGAAGCAAATTTCATTGTCCATTCAATTGCCATAAAAGCTTTGTCATTAAATATTTATATGAATGAAAGTGAATTGATGGATTTAACTCACACCTTTACATTCTGGGAATGTGTTTTAAGTTTTGTTGTGTTTTTTAGGGCTTTTTTGAAAATGTTTAATGTACACTGAGTCATTGGCATAACAAGTGGCAGGTTAAATAACAGGGTTTCCCGAATTACCATTCTCCCTTATTTAAATAAAAAACAAAAAGAATAAGCTACTTTAGGTTGCAGTTGAAAAATTCAGATTAACTAAAAGACTGATTTCAACAAAAAATGAAGCAGACAAAAATTTTTGCAATAGTGGGAATTGACTTGTCTGTTATATTTTCAAAGCTGAATATTTGAACTTTCCTGATGCAATAAGCTACATTTTATGCAGGTTTGCATACTCTAAAATATACTCCCTCAGTAAGATATGTAGTTATACAAAAACTGGGTAACTCGAAGTCATCAACCAAAACAAAGTCTTATTCTAATTTATTGAGATTACAATTTATTTTAAAACAATGGAAAAACCTATATTTAGTCACCAAGTTCTTCATTTTGAATACAAGTTATTAAAAAATACAATTAGTTCCTAAAAGGTCAGTCATTCGGGATGTCATAACCCCGAAAAACAACAATTAAGTTACTGCCTATAAAACATTGTCATTGGTTTGAGAAAACTTATCAATTTAATACAATCTGTGATATGTATAGTTTTATATACTATAACTTTCCTAATGCTGTCTCCACTTAATTTAAAAAAATAAGAAATTTTGTGTGTAGCTTTATTCGTCAGTCCGTTTTGTATTATTAACTTCCCATAGGAAGTTATTGTAATGGCTCCGATTTGTCAAATTGAAAATTTGATAATAAGGCAGAAAAATGCAGAAAGGGCTCTCAAGAAAATTGCGTGGGTGTTTTTTTTACCATTAGCAGTTTAAAAAAGGTGAACATTTTGGTTAACTCTAAATATCTTACGAACCAAAAACGCTAGAGGCTTGAATTAAATTGTATATAATATATTGTAACGTGATATTAAAGAAGAATATTTTAAAATAATAGCTTCTAACTAATTTTTACTTATAAGAAATAATGTTTTCAACACTAGGACAAATTTTGAGAAAAATCGAATGAATAGTTTTTTTTACAAAAAATAAAAACCTACAAAAAAATGTATTAAGTTGGTAAAAATCGACAGACGGGATGGGAAGTTATCAGTGTGGGCCGCATCCTAGCCTCTTTTTTTAATTTAAAATTCGTGCGAAATATTGCCAACTCAACGTCAAATCACACTTTGAATTTTAATGTTGGTAATAAAGTTAGTTGCGGGTCGCACAATTTGTCGGCCGTTATAACTGCACCGGAGTTTGGGTTATATTTATTAACGTGAATCGTTAATTTTTTGTTAATCTAAAGTTTATTTTTTTTATTCATATTAGACTTTTATTTGTTAAAATGTAGTTTGTTGAGATTCAAGTTTACAATCTCAAACTTCGTCTTTTTTGTCAGTCCTATGGCGACAGTCCTGTGCCAGGTATATTGTTATTGTTCTTCATTTCCTGATCATTAGTACTTTTAAGATGAATATGTTAGATTGTGTCTATATTATTTGTTCATTACTTATAACATTGCGTTAAATGTCAAAAGTCTGTTTAAAAGTGATTTTAAGTGATCATTATTAAATTCTAAGAGATTTTTACCAATTTGTATTAAATTTTATTATAAGACTTTCAAAACTGTGTATAACATCTTTCAGTACTTTGTTACCTCGTCAGTCAAATTCTGAAATGTTTAAATATCTTATAATGTACTCAAAAAAGTGACTGTCCCGATTGATAACAATATATTAATTAGATAAGCTATGAAATATGTATGTGCACCCGAATTTGATGAAGTTTGATTTAATAACTACGTTAACAAAATATCCTCAAAAGTTACCCAACTTTTGCATAATCACACATACATATATATGTGTTTGTTTAACTTTGAACCTTTTGAGTAAATATACAAGGATTCTAATATTTTCGGAACATTTTACACTGAAAACAAAGCTTAGATTGTAGTTGAGTAAACCGAACTAGAATCCAAAATACTTACTTATTTTTATTTTCCATGAGATAAATTAAACTTTTTCATTTCACTAATTAAAAAAAATTAAAAAAAAACAATCCATCTAAAATTCCTAAAACTTTGTTAGTTTTTATTTTATTGCTTTTTTCATTAAATTCATTGTTTATAAGTTTCGTATAACATATACCTGTCGTGCATACACTACCCACTTAACTGGTATGTGAGCAAATATTTGTTTTCGAATCGTTGGTTTTTCGGTAATTTTTTGTTTGAAACTTACAACAAATTTGTTGTTCAGGCGGAGATTTTTTAGTTCATAATATATAAATGCATGTTCGGAGAGTCATGATTTATTCTGAAAGTGTAGAACAATAAAATCATTAATTTATATGAAAAAAAGTTACAAAATAAAGTAAACGAAAGTTTCAATTTTTTGCTTAAAAAAAAAACTTAAGTAATCGCTGCGTTAAGTTTCGAAAGTTAAAGAAAAATCTAAAATATAATCACAGAAATTTATAATAACAATTTTCTTAGCTAATGAAGGTAGTGCAATTAATAAACACAGCTTCTAAACATGGTTTTAGTATTTGTTTATTTGTTTAAATTTGTATTTTTTTTAACATTCTGAGTGACAAATTGAAGTCCATTACAAACATCTTTTCGAAGCATGAATTTAATTTAAGGAAATAAGTTTTTTACGATATAAAAATAAATAAATAAGACCAAAAACACGACCTAGGGTAGAAGTTGAGGAGACGTGTGTGTTTTTCTATTTTTTGTTTTCTTTTCTTCAATGTAGATTATTCAGGAGAACAATTCAATTATATAATTTTTTGAAGCAAAAAATTGAAAAATTCTGCTACGTCAGTGATGTGTAAAAGAGGAGTATTTAAGAACTTATGTCGACCTTAAAAAGCGTATGTGACATTTTCGAAATACCTACTTCAAAAATATGTCCTTGCTCGAAGTATTTGATTTTTGTTCAGTACATTTGTATGTTAATTAAATTAAATATAGCACCTTTTTCAAAAAATACCAATTTAAATCGTTCTTGTACCTTTACCGAATTGTGACAAGTTCCTGGAAATTTAATCATCTAAATGCAAAAATAGATTTTAAAAACAATGTGAATTTTGTCCGTCTGCACCAGTGATGGGGTCCTTAATAACAACGTTTGACAGTCATTTATGTTCCTAAATAATTAATTTAAAAAAGTATTTTTGTCAACGAGAACTATTACCATCAAGATAATTTTGAGTTAACTTTTTCTTTTTTTATTTTTCCTAATGTGATAGTCGCCCCAAGAAAACTCTGCTGGTTTGTTGTTGGGGACACTTTTGTCAAGTTTTTCAGTGTTGTCTCCCTAAAATTTGTGGATTAATTTGAGGATATCGAGATTAATATTTTTTTCTTAGTTCTTGATATAGGATGCTGATGACGATTAAAAACTTTGCGGTATCGTAAGGGAAGGCATTTAAAAAATTTCCTTGTGAGCATTTGGCTTACTTTTGGAACCTTTACTGTTTTTTTTTATTAATTGAAATTTATATGTACTAATCGGGGACTTTATGTTACACATCATCGCATTATATTATGAGGCATCAACCTACATTATTTTCACTATAGTCAACGGATCTTAATGAGGAACAAAAATGAGCAAAGAAGACTTTAAGTGGAAGGAAAAGACTAGTTATGAAAATGACCAGGTAAACCCTTGACTTCGTATACCTAACCATTCAACCCTTACCATTACACAGTCTTTCTAAGAAAAATTTCTGAGAGTAAAATGAAAGTGAACCCTCGAGACGCCATGAGCGTCGAAAATGACACTACAAGAATTAATAGTTAAGAAGGGTGCCTAAGAAGGAAAATATTGTCCTTTGATGTTCCTTTTGGTGTCATCCTCTGAGCCCCCACGTTTTTCCAGAAACAATGTTGTCGGAATAATTATATGAAAGAGGGTTAATGTTGGCGATGTCAAGTGAAACATTGTTTATTCTATATCATTGTGGAACGCGATGCTCTGATGGAGTACTCTTAAATTTATGATGAAGTTTTGGAGTGTACTGTTCCTGCCCCTCTTTCCAAATGTATTAATTTAAAAATGAGACTTTGTGGTATTTAATTAAGGGGTTATACTTTTAGTGTTTAAGTGAAATTTTAAAATAATGTGTGTTCTTTTGAAAGAAAAAAAATTGATTAGATCAGATGCGGCATCTTTTCAAAAATAAACTTAAGTATAATTTAAAATAAGTTGAAGGTTGCTGATATGATGAAAATGTATTGCTAAGTGAAAGTTCAATTCAATCCAAACTAGTTTCATAAAATGTCGCATCATATTGTAGGGTAATAGAGGAAGAGAGGTTACGCTTTCTAAAATTTCAATTAAGTTGAACTTATAGTGAACATTAATTTGAAACAAAATCATAAATTAACTTATATTCTACAATAATCAAATACTTTATTAAAAAATCTAATTTATTAACAAATTTAAAACACTAAAGTGCCACATCTCTACATGTTTGGAGAAAATCCTGCATTTGAATTAATTGGCTTTAAATAATTATTTTGCCATCAAGTATTTCGCACTCGTTCTCGACCATCTCCAAAAACCGGAACAAGAGGCGCCTTGTAGTTGTATACCATGTTTAATTTTCGTTTAACCATTTTCGACATTCAATTGATTGAATTTGAGTAAAGCGGACAAGGAATGTTGGTGTAGTACATATCAAAACTTTTTCAAAGTAAGGACATTTTGTATTAAATTTCTTGGATTCACAACTTATTTTTCTTATTGAAGCAAATAACCATTATTTCTAAAGACTATTTTTCTACTTAAAACATTATAAACAACAATTAATTCTGAAATTGAAAATTGAATTGATTTTACATTTTCATAGTTAATGTGCATTTAATATTCTCCCTATCTTAAAATGTATATACAACATACAAAACAACTCCTTAATATCGACAAGGGTGAAGTAAGCTGTATTTATATTTTTTTAGATTTGAGGTTCCTGATGATAATGCTTCCTTAAATTCGAAATAGGGAAGAAGAAAATTAAAGGACTTTTAATATAAGAGTTTCTAAATGGGTACACAAAACTTATACCTATCTCAATTGTAAAAGATTCAAAACCGGAAAATTTTAATGATTTATTTAGGATTGAATAAAAAATACAAGAAGAAATTGAATGACAGGACGAGGAAACGAAAATGTACCCTCTCATCTGCAATAGTAGTTCAGTATTTATTTTCTTACATCTCTGATTTTGCCTTCGATAACTAGCTTTCCATGAACTGGGTGTCTAAGATGAAAAATAGAACAGAGCAGTTATCGTCTTCATTGTTATATAGACGACTTTCTAGGTTCGGGTATAATTTGACTTTTATTTTCCTGAACAGAGAAGAGTTTAGCGAAAGAAAATTACCTAATTTTGTGCGAAGTTGTATAAATTGATGTCCCGATTTACTCCTTTCAAAAATCTAGTGCATAAGAAATTGTTATTTAGTTCATAAATTGAGCTATCTTATACTCTCCTATACCTTTCTGAGAACTTTCATTTTGCAGCATCTTTAGATGTTTAAGAATACTATTTTCTTAGTAAAAATAATTCCACAGCCCTCTTTTGTTCTTTTGAATACCTTAATTTGATCCAATGACGTAAATGTGAGGAATAACATTATAAAATTCACACAATTTTTCATCCTATGTTTTTAGTCTAAGGGTTTCCGGTAGGGAATGGATAATGCAACAAATTGGTTATATCGTACTTTATGAAGTTTTGGAAACAGAAAAGAAAGAGGGGCTATATAAAGTGCACAAAAAAAGTGATTTTTTTCTTTAAGTATAAAGATGTTCTACTTATACTTATTACGATTATGAATACCTGGAATTTAAATGGGCTAATTACATTGATTGATTATTTTGCAGCAATTTTGCATACAAATTGTAAACTATAGGTGTGCATTTAAGTTTTAACAAAATCGCATGAAACTGCTTTTTAAAAAATTAATTTTTGTTTGTTAATTTAATATTGTTTCTTCTGTAAATGACTCATTAATTGCTGGTAACATAAAAACAAGCGAGTTTTGAACGACAGTTTATTTCTTTACATTGTGTTGTTATACTATATTGTTGGACTAAAAATTAATAAAATTGGATCTTTTTTTAGTAACTTCTCACTCTATGAATGACAAGAACAAGCTCATAAATTGTTCTGAAATTATGATAGTTATTTGCATTTATATTAGTATTATAGTACAGGAGCTCGCAACGTTTTCGAGCGAGAATTTTAGGTCAGTTAATTTTTCGATATGTTGTCTTCCTTTCTCTTTCGATTAGAGTCTGAGCTATCTAGCTGGCGGTAGCGGTTGCGTTTGTTAGTGCGCATCCCACCTGTACAGGTGATAATTTTGAATTTTAAAAGATTTTTTTAAAGCTTAATTTTCCTCCTATAAATAGGTCACCTAAATATACATTTGTATTTCTTTGAAAGTATTGCCGTATGATTTGAAAAAACTTGAAACTTGTTTAAAATTTGTAAAGTAACAATTCAGTATGCTTTTATTCATTTTTAGTCAAAAAAAGAACACAAGATACACTAGATAAAGAGTTTTTCAAAAATGTAAGTTATTTACACGTTTAACAAATTTCATTTTAAAAACAAGCAGCTGAGCATTTGGTTACAAAAAAAACTACTAACATGGATAAATATATTATTTCCTGTTAAAGCTTATATTCTGTTAAGATAAAATCACAAAATAATAAAAATAGCAGCTATATCAAGGCAATGACATGCTTAAGCTAATTCGAATGTTATTTCTAAAAGCACTCTTTTTCCTAATATTATTATCGATCTCACAGTCACCTATATAATCGTGCTATCTTTCTACTTGAACAGGTTCATATAAACTTCCTCTCATAATGTAATTGTACATCAATTCAACAGCTTTAAGCAATATCCTTCCTTCTATTATTTGTTTGTTCCAATTCATCCGCACAATTCGATTAATTGAGTTCATTTACAAAAAGCTACTATGCCATGTATAAGTGTATCTTCAGCCCGAAGAATGTTGAGTTTGTAGTTGAACTACATGAACTTGGATAGGAAACTAATCGATGAAATAACAATCATGTAACTTTATTGTATTCCAAAATAAAGAAAAACGGGCAGGTAACTTTTTCTTCTATATTTCCAACAAAATTGATTGCACTATTATAGTATTTTCATACCTACAGTGTGGCCATATTCTTTTATTTCACCAAGGTAAAGCTAATAGACCATAAAAACAGTACTAGCTTTTGAATGAAAATTGAATTGTAAGTGCATTTCTTTTTAACTTCCCACACGAAGTTATTATCGGTCCGATTTGTCAAGTTGAACCTTTTGACATTTGTCCACGTTTCAAAGTCCCTAGACTGAAAACAAAAGATTTTTAGAGAGAAATAGGTGCGTCCGTATGTACGTTGGTTCGGGAAGCTTTTTTCGTCGTCCATATCTGAAGATATAGAAAAGAGTTCAACTCTTAATAAATTTTGTTACAAAAATAATATTACGAAAAGTTGCAGAAAGGACTTTAAACAAATTTAGAGGGCGGTAGTATTACCATAGCTATTTAAATTTAAAAGTAAAAATTTTAGCTGATCCAAGATATCTCACGAGCGCTAGCGACTTTAATTATATTTTATTATGTGACGTGATTCTACTCAAGTATAATTTTGAGAAAAACTGAATAAAAATATTTGTCACCACGAGTAATAAACCTCAAAAATAATTCTTACAACGAAGGTCAAAGTTTTTAGTACCGGTTCTTTTTACAAAAATATACATAAGTCCACAAACTCTAATACCTTAATTAAATAGAATACAATTTTTGTTACAAATTTCTTTTCAATCGTGTAAAAATGTTATTTCCCTATACCACCTGCATAATTGAAGGTAACGACTTTAAAATGATTTTATTCTGTCCTAGCTGATATTGCAAGAAAAATCCAATCTGTATTTTAATATAATAATAATAAGAAGAACTGTCAAAAAATGGTAATAAAATTGGTAAAAACTTATTTTCGACCAAAAATGTTCGGGAAAAAAATAGATATTGAATCAAAGTTATTTTATCATTATGCGAAACATCGTTGCTAACTTTTTGATAATTTTTAAAAGAAAAACAATTAACAACTTTTTTTACATAACACAACAACACAAATTTTCGACAAACGAGCACAGATGGTTAGTTATCAGTGTGGGTCTCATGTCAGCCTCTTTTTGTAAGCTACTTACATTCCACTGTTTCCAACGAAATTCATAAAAAAGAAAACCTTTTTTAAACTAAAACTCTTAAATCCTTTTATAGTAAACCGTTAATTTCCATGCTTTCCTGTATGTAATCTGAGGAACATCAAAACAAACCTAATAGTTTGTGGAAAGTTTACAGTGCCTTCAAAGTAGATAATCTTACTTACATATTGCATATTTTTCAAAAAAACAAATATCATTTAAAAGGATTGTAGGTACGTAAGTTCCAATGAGTGTAAAATGAAATAAAATTTCAGCTTATTGCATTTATTCCAAATATAAAATAAAACGACAAAAGCAAAATGGTAACCATATAACAGTTTAGTTGTAGGTATGTATACCTTGATTAGTGGTGGAAACTCCCTAAAGATAGTATTATCGTTAAGTTTGCAATCGAACACAAGTTAGTCTTCTGAAATTGATTTCTAATGTTGCGATGTACTTTTTCGTATGATAAATTGGTTTTGGTTTCTATATTTCAATTTTTAACATTTAATTCATAAAAAATTAATACACACGCAAACTGAGAGCAATAACACATCATACATAAATGAAAAATAAGAATATTTGAGGAATTAGGATTTTGCCATCAATATCTTTATTGTTTTTTTTATTACAATCAATACCTTTCTCTAAAGCTCTGATGAAAGATACATGTAAAAGAATAGTTACGAAGGAAAACAAAACTTGTATTCCAATCAGAAGAAGTGAAATTAAGGTTTTTTCCCTCTTTTAAGTTTAAGGTTTTGGTGTTAAATTTGGCTTTGATGCATTTAATTTTTTTATTCTTAATGAGTTTTGATTTTTAGTTTTTGAACAAGATGAAATGACAAGTTAATTGTTGCTTACAATAAAGACCAAAGATAATTCTTGACGCTGATATTTGCTTGTTCACAATTAAATACTACAGAAATCCGTGAAAATTTTTGAATAAAGGGTGCCCCAAAATAAATTGATTGCAGATCTAATAATTCAAAATCATTTTAAAGTTGAAAATTAAAAGCTATTTAAACTGCAATAGCACTTGTGTTTTCATGTTTGATAAGGAAATTAGCGGAAAGCTCTTGCATTTTAGGTCACCCTTTACTAATTATTTTTGTTCATGAATTTTTTAGATAAATTATTTCTTTGACTGTACTTTAGGAAGTACCATATAGCAGAATACATGTCAATTAAAAAAATAACACTTGGATTGGAATACGAAATATCAAACAGTCTGTTTCTTTTGATATTAAATCCAATAATTACTCAAAATTTCATTGAATAAGCTTTTAAAAAGAAAATTGACTTTGGATTATCCAAGAGAAGAGAGGTGCTATTGAAAGCTGTGAAGAGACCAACCAACACATCATGTAACCTCAACCTTTATAACAAACTCACCTAAGAAGAATATCACGTTTATCATTAAGCTGATTTTCTTTTTAAAAATCTCTTCTGTGTAGGGGAGACTTCTTTCACATTAATCAGCTGTAACCGTGTTTTCTATTTTAATTGGATTCTTTCTCCTCTCGTTTTGATATTAATAATTATTATTTGCATTGATATCAAATGCTTGTAATCAAATAACACACCCACAACACAAACGATTTCGCAGTCAAAGAGGAGAGATGATGATGATAATGATTATGGTGATGATGGGAGACTCGGGTATTCGAAAAATGGTGTCAAAAGGGAAAAATCTCAACATTTTCTTTTCTTCGTCTTGTGACCAAATTAAATGAAAAGATATAAAACAAATAAACCTAATATAAAGGATAATGACGCGGTGGAAAGTATGGAGTCAAAGAACTGTACTGCAGATATAAAGTTGGTCGTTTAGAAAGACTGGTAGTCCTTATGTTATGGTTTATATTGCCCTCAGCAAAAGAAACATCTTTTGACCCACTTTGTGCAACGACCACTACACATTACACAATGGAATTTTACCGTAAGGTACTCATTGTGCATTTACAAGTAATTGATCAAGATTTTGATATCACCATACCACCCCACCTCCACAAAATAAAAGATGAAAGACCACTGAAATGAGTCAAAAAACAGCATCAAAATGATTGCCTTAAGCAAAACTATTGACAAATTGCGACTTACATTTTCAGCCAGTCATGGGGAAAATTACTGCGTTTGTCTGGTCATGTCTAGTAGAAGGGTGTCAGCAGGTACCGTGGACTCTATACGGTCTTCAGGAATAAGGCAGAGAAGATTGCTTTACAAGTGTATACACGAAACGTGCATATACATACATTCATATATACGTATTTGTGTGGACCAGCTAATTAGCTTGGCGATTGTATAGATTAGGTCATGCGTATACATTATTAGTTACATATAAACCTTTTGGAGCTCGTGTTAGGCTATAAAATTTGTTGCTTTTATTTGAAATGTTGGGGATGTTGACATGAGAAGGAATGTATTGTGTTGTAATCAGTCATCAATTTATTTAAAATACGAATATTTTTTAATGAAGGCTACCTTTTTTTGATATAAAGAAATACCATTTCTATTGACGTCAAACTTGATTCTGATTTATTTTAAAAATACAAGTGTTGCTCTTGGCCTGTTTATTGTTATAAACACAAACATTAATACAACTTCAACATAATTTAAAACACCAATGAGCTAGAACAGTAACAGACGCACAGAAATATACATGAAAGAAAAAACTTACTTGTGCGTGTAAAGGATTTTTGTGCGAACATGCTTTAGGATGACATTTTTTCCGTTTTTGGATAATGCATAAATGTGGCATTCATAAATGCTAAAAAATCAAACATTTTTAATGCTTATATCCTTTAAATGATGAAAATTTGTGGCACTTAACACAACCTGCATACAATGGTTGTTCTTATTTATAGTTGGTTAAGTCGTCATTCAATCGAGCCATATGTATATTGCAAAACAAATACAAAATCCTTGCCATCAGGATAAAGACGAAAGCATAGACAAAATTTAAAGAACTTTTTACTAACATGGATAACATAAAGAGATAGACGAAACTTACTTTGTAGATTTCCATCAGGACAACAGAAATATACCAAAAAAGATGAACTTTTTACTTCGAAACCAATCAATAAAGTTACTCAATTAAATTCGTGTACAAATTTAATTCTCGTATTTTTATACAATCGTGTTCTAGATTTTACTCCCAATAACAGAAAGAAACACACATCAAAACATTACCAACTCGAGCCGTCTTATTACAATTACAATATTTATATTTCCAATCTCTCGAATGCACTTTCTGTTTATCTTGCAGATTGATTTTCTATATTTCTGGGGTATACATACATTTTAGTTTGGTATAAAACTGATATGATTAATAAGCATTTAGGGAGGAAACGATATGCGACGCCATGCAAATAACACTCATAATCTTAATCAATCGTAACGGTCCAACAGAATGAAATACTAACAATAAATTGATTATGCATGGGAAGGCACAAAGTTATCTTTTACATATACATAGAGGTAAAAAGGAAAAAGTGCTGTTGCTTTACTGAGCTTCTGGCGTGATATAAGACAAACTTTTCTTATATTGGACAAACTTTTCTTATGTAAGGCAAACTGTTCTTATATTCCGTCTCTTGTTTGCCTTCTATGTTGTAGAGTGTATGACAAACATTTACTTTTCTCCATTGAGCAATAAGTTTTTCGAGAACCTCAAAAATATTGTTTAGAATGGTACAAAAAATGATCGTCTATCATCGCTATTTTATGTTTTGTATTTTGTTGCGTTTTATAGTTTCTTAAATAAAAGGCAAGAATATTTGTAATTCAATTAACAAAAGTAAATTATAATATTTTATTATAGCAATAACAAGATGTTCACATCATAAGAGATATCACCAAAGAGAGTTAGAACAATTAGAATTAATGATAATATTCATACAATTAAGTAGTTGGCAAGACTGCATTTGGCAATACAGGGTGGTTGTAACATATTTTAATCGATAATTTGTGTCCAAACTTCCAAGTCTTATGTAAGCATTTAAAAAAAAACAAAGTTCAAACTAATTTTCGTCAGACGTCCCATTTTCATATTGTTTTCAATATCTATAATATTATTTACATATTTTAGGCCTTAGTGTCCATTTTTCAGTGGACTCAATTTTATTTGTTAGGTGTTTAATGTGGGCTAATTTTAAGTTTGTGGAGTCACCAAAAATGCAGAGAATTTTAACATTGTCAACTAGTAACTGACAGAACATATAAGAAGGGATTATCAGTAGTAAAGTAAAATGTCTTAAACTATACCCTTAAGACCTTCTTCAGCAAAAAGGATTGTCGCACAAACTTTCTCGTGTATCCAAAGAACTTATTTGAAAATATATCCAGAATTTAAGGATATATAAATGTACCAGGAAAATAAAAATTTTAATACAATCCCATATTAAACAAAAAAAACTTGATTTTCTTATTTTTTCTCGAAATTAATCCGTATTCAAAAAATGAATAAACGCTCAACGCGTTCGAGATTCGTCGAATCAAATTTATATGCATGCCATTTCAGAAAACAATTCGAAATTATGCCAAACTGTATTTCAAAAATTTTCTACAGGAATATACTAAAATAATAGTACTAAATAAATAACGTAGTTTTGTTTGTGTTTAGTTTCAAGTATTTGTAAGCACTTCATTGCCTCTCTGGTGAGCAGAACAACTCAGGTTAACTGAAGAGGCCACATCTTTGTATATAAAAACTATATATATACAAAGGCCACATATAACTATAGCCTCAAAGTCTGAACCCAAACCATCAGGCAACATGTTCAGGATATTATTCGCATACATATACGTACATTAAAGTAACGTTTGCTAGACATAAACAATGTTAGTTGTTCCGCTGACAAATTGGTGCATTTTCTATTTTTGTCTTTTCTCTTTCGTACCAGACAAGGCCAAGGGAGATAAAGATAATAATGATGATGATAATACGGAGGTCAAAGTTGTTTAACCATTTACCCCTTAGCAAGGTGACGATGTGAGAATGACAGTGAGTATACACCACACCGGCATAAGTCAACCATCAAGATTGAAGTTTTCAATAACATGTGTCACATGTTTTTGTCTCACGATATATTTCAGCTTTTTTTCTGTACTTAACAAAATTATAGAATAGAAATAGAAATAGAATTTCAGGGAAATAAAAACTTTATTAAAATAAGATCAAAAATACTTACATTTGTTTTTTACATGTTGTTTTTACACATGTTTTTGTATCCTTTTATGCACTGAATAGATCCATTTTCCAATTACCTTCAGACCCTTAGCATTATAGGACAAAGCTCTTGAATTACAATTCATTTCTTAACCCCTACAAACAAAATGTCAACTCTTAAGAAACAGAAAATCAACGATGAACTTCCTTGACACGTGTTATGTTGTAGATGACATGCAGGTTAAGTTAAAAAGTGCGTACCGTACCAAAAACTTCATATTACTGTATTGTTATTATTGAAATTAGGTTTCGAGTCACGTTCGAATATTAAAATTTTTTCGTTAACTATTGTGGAACTATTTAATTTTTCGAAAAGTTTTGTTGTTATTTTGTATTGTTCCTTTTTCGTGAATTTATAACATTTGAAGGTAGAAACGGTATAGTTTGGTCTACTTTTTTCGTAAAGTTATGTTCCGTGAAAGTCACTTTTATACTGACGACCAACCTTCACGAACTTAACGGCCTTAACTCAATGATCCAATTTAAATGGAGGATGCGATGCACTGTAGGTACATTTTAAAAAACAGAGGTATACAGTCTCGTATGGAAATCCCACTAAAATTCACTGAAGAGTTTCTAGAGCGCTAATGTTAAGATGATTTGTTTTCAACAAAATTTGCTAAGACTCTTTTTGAACGTGAAAATGAAAAAATCTTTTCGACATTATCACACTCTCCAGGTTTACCTCCGTTCTAGCCCTACGATAGGGAATGAACTAAAAAGAATTCGCTGTCGTGTTTGTTTCGTGTGGTATCGTTCGTTTGCCATTTGAGTGAGTTGCACGTAATAAAGACGAATTTTCTTGAGCAAAAATGCAATGCGCAATTCACAACTTATTGTTGCTGACAATGATAACATGTTGCGAATGTACGCCTGTGTAGGAACGGAGTTACAAAAGTATCAATGATTTACTCAAAACATTTGAGAAATATGGAGCATAATAATCAATTTGAGTGCAACAATAATGTAAACTGGTTGAAAATTAGGTTGGTTCATGATGACAACGTTGTGATATTATCATCTTATTTCAAGGAAGATTGTAGATCTTTTTATTGCCTTTACTCTGCATAAAACGATATCTGTTCGTAGGGAAGCAATTAAAGATTCACTGTCGCAAAGCTAGGAGTAGTCAGTTTGGTTATTACGAATTCTATTGTAGAGAATTATGTTTTTTTTTGTGTCTGTAATGCTCTGAACTTTTTGTGATTTAATGCTGAAATTTTTTTGAAGAATTGACGTGAGAAGAGTATCATTGCGTCATTTTTTAAGGACTTGATGTTGGAGGTCATTGAAATTTCACTATGTTAATTTCATCCTCTAAAAGAATGAAAGAAATGTACGCAGACTTTTTTTTATTGTTACAGTAATCGGAATTTACCAACAATTTGCATATCCAACCTAGGTGCACTTAACATAAGATCCAACTAAATGTAGGTAGGTAGGTAGGTATTTCAATTTATATTAAGTTGTCCATATCATGTCAATTTCTACAGATTTTTGAAATTGTCTTTTCGATCAAGTACCTATCTTCATTTGTTTAAAATCAAGTTAAAGTCTGTTACATATGCCAAAAGTTTGCTAAAGTACCTTTTTGAAAGAGAACAACCCCTAAATGTTTGGTTCTTATTAAGTTTCTTTAGTTTTGGCTGTCACTTTGAACCTTACCCACATAGTTACATACTCCTGGAAAACAAAGAAGTTAACGTAGGAATCGCAGGTATGGTAACATTATTTGGCACTTTAAAAAAAAGTTGAACCATAGGAGGCTATGCGTGCAGTAAGCATTACATACAACGTTATCGCTTGTCAATTCAAGTTGGTTACATCACCAACATCGTACAATCATACATTTTCCAAAACCTATTTTTCCATTTTCTTTCTTATATTTTATTCCAAACCAAAAAATAAAAATTCCTTTAAACATACTCTCATGTCTTGACTTGGATCAACATTATTCTCCTCTTCAATAGGTCCATCTAAGTTTTAAGTCTTTTTATTTTTTTGCCTCAACACTCAAGGAGTGATTTTTTCTTCTTCCCGTTTTGAAATTCCTGAGTTTTTTTTCTCATTTCAAGTGAGTTTTTTTGTCCTATCAAAAATGCAATGCTACGAGGTAAAGTGGAAAACCCTTGTTTTATCCTGTCAATTGTTTTGGCTAGATTTGCATCGCTTTTATATGCGACTGCTTTTTCTGTTGGTTTTAATTCTATGCTTATACACAGCAACAGCACCTTATTTGACACCGTACTCAATTTAAATCCTTTTGAATATAGTTCAAGTCATTTTGAACCAAAAGAAAAGAAAATCAAAAGTGGTCTTCCACTGGTTTTGACAATATTTCTAAGGATACAAAAAAAACACTTCTGAAGAATCAATCTCGACACAAATGACAAATGGATGTGGAATCTCATCGTTGTTGTCGGATATTCCTGCATACAGTTTTCCAGAACTTCAAGAACTTCAAGTCATTTTGAACCAAAAGAAAAGAAAATCAAAAGTAGTCTTCCACTGGTTTTGACAATATTTCTAAGGATACAAAAAAAAACACTTCTGAAGAATCAATCTCGACACAAATGACAAATGGATGTGGAATCTCATCGTTGTTGTCGGATATTCCTGCATAAAGTTTTCCATATTGTTAAAATTAAAACCCTTTGAGAATATGGACGAAAAGCAGATCTAGTAGGAAAATGTTCTGACTTACCCTCGTAAGGACAGGTATCATCTATTAAGAGCAGATTATAGAAGTATTATGTTAAAATCTCAACAATACGATTCCCATGAAATGATGACCAATCCTTGACATAAGAGGTATACGATTTTGTCTGTGGGCTCTTTATCAATTTGAAGGAAATAAAAAGAACGATAGTTGTTGATGTTTTTATTGAATAAGCCTCTGAAGTTTTACAAATTTAAAGTCTTATTTTAGAGATACATACATATAATATTTATTTGTATCTTAAAGTTTTCGAGATAAACGACATTTTTTGTTCACAATTTTAATTTTTTTCCTTGGCTTCTTTTAATTTTCCGAGCTTCAAAGTTATACGAGAGTCCTTTATGTTTGTATTGACCTACAATTATTTAAACAATACAAAATGTAAGTTAAGAAACAAAACTATTTATCACATAGCGCATCATCCACGTGTGCTTTTTATATCGAAGTCCAAATATGGACAGAAATTCAACTTTTAACGAATTTGATGCTCTTTCTGACTCCATTCAAAGAATTGTTGCCCATTACCCTCACACCTCACACTATTTCAATGCACACAATTCTTCTTGGCTTCGTTATTCTGGCCAGTCAACACCGGAAGGAAGGTATGTTGAGATCTCTGCTGAGTTAAATCAATTAACTCAGCTTGTCGATGAGCCAACTCGAATCCCTGACGTTGCAGGTCAATCTGCCAACACCTTAGACTTGTTTCTTACCTCTGACCCTAATAAATACACAATTAGTGTATTACCGCCTCTAGGCACATCAGACCATTTTATCGTATGTGCAAAATTCTCATGTCGAAAAAACCCAGTCATGAGTCCTCCTGTTCTTGAGAGCGTAAATTAATCTATGGGACGAATCTTCTTTTGCACTCGTGCAGTCGAAAGAGTACTGAAAGATCTTGACATACACAAATCCGCTGACCCGGATAGTATTCCTCCTATTGTTCTTAAGAGCTGTTCTTCCACGCTGGCAAAACCACTGCGTTAGCTTTTTCATCTGTCCTATTCTACAGGTCTCTTCCCGAGTGGATGGAAAACTGCATTTAATCAGCCTGTCCCTAAAAAAGGCGAGTCCTCCTCTCCCTCAAACTATCGTCCAATTGCACTTACGTCCCTTCTTTCTAAGGTCATGGAAAATATCTTGAAGAACAGAAGCTTCTTAATGACCGACAGTACGGCTTTCGTAGCAATAGGTCCACTGGTGATCTCATGGTTCATCTCACCGAACAGTGGAACAAATCTTTTCATCGTTTTGGAGAAAGTGAGATTATTGCACTTGATATTTTAAAAGCATTTAATAGAGTTTGGCACTAAGCTTTCTTATCGAAAATGCGTCCTTTTGGTATTAATGAATCTCTTCTTCGTTGGATTAGAAATTACCTTTCTAACCGTTCAATACAAGTTGTATTGGATGATTTTAAGTCTGAAGTTCAAAACATAAATGCTGGAGTCCCCCAGGGCTCCGTTTCGTGTCCGACTCTCTTCCTTATATTCATAAACGATCTTTTGTCTGTCACTTCTAATCCATTAAACTGTTTCGCCGACGACAGTACCCTCAGCTTTTCATATTCGTTTCTAGATTCACATCCTTGTCCTTCGAATGTGGAATTTCAACGGCAGCGTATGATAAGCTCATTAAATTCTGATCTTGACAGCATTGTCCAATGGGGAATCAAAAACCGTGTTGAATTTAATACTTCGAAAACTCAATGCTGTCTCCTGTCGTTAAAGCGTGACCCACCCCCGATGCCGCTATCCATGAGCGGCACTTGCATCCAGAAAACTAATCAACTTTGGGTACTTGGTATGAATATCACAGATCACCTCTTATGGAATGATCACATATTCGATATCGCCAAAAATGCTGCCGGATGCTTAGGATTTATCCGAAGATGCAAGAAATTTTTTACCCCTTCTAATCTGGCTATAATCTACAAAGCTTTTATCCGTCCAAAACAAGTTTAAATCTTTTGGATAGAATTCAAAAAAGGGCTTTAAAAATGATAGGCGACAGAACTATAATCGAAACATTTACATCCCTAGAATACCGTCGCAATGTTTCATGCCTTTCGTTGTTTTATAGATATTTTTACAAACAATGTTCTGTCGAATTAGGAATGCTCATCAGTTTACCCTTGAGCTCAATTTCGGGCGTACTGTCAAGTATAGAGATTCCTCCTTAAATCGCACATCGATCATGTAGAATGCTTTGGCCAACTCTGTTTTTCCCTAACATTTTGATGTTCAGAACCTTAAGACTAATGTGCACTACTTTCCTAACGCTCGCACTTTGTTTAAATATAAACATATAAAGGGTACTAATAACCCCTTGAGTGCTTGTGAATTAAAAAAAAAAGCTTCCCGATAGCTTATCAATGCTAAAACTTACAAGTTACGATTTTGCGGCGTAGCAAAGTGAAGTGATGTTACACACAAAAATACTTTTTGTGAATATAAACGAAATTGGATTTAAAAATTCGGTACCTTTGAAAAATTCCATAAAATTCTCTCACCTTGTCTTTACATATATATTTTCGTATGTACAAAGCAAAGATGTATCTAAAACAAAAGTTCAAGTGTGAGGCTATTCAAATATTACGGACTGCATATATGTATGTGTGCTTTTAAGCTCTGAACACAAACAAGGCGTTATAAGAATACATTAAAACACCCTGGCAGCCCTGCCAGGTACTTTATACATAATTCACACCTCGATTACTTTAGCGACACAAAAAGATCAAGTTTGTAATAAAGCCACATTTTCCTAATGTAACAAGGACTACACAGGCAAATGAACGTGTTTTCAGATGGCAATGGCAGAAGATTATTTATAAATCTTAAATTATGTTTAATTTTCATCTAATATCAATAAAAATGTTACATTGGCATGATGCCTGTCATAATAACTTCGCAGTCTGTTCTTTTTTTTTGAGCCAACCTCATAATACGATGTTAAATTTTATAACACATTTTGTATAATTTCACATGCGTTGCGTGTTCCTTTCTCATACAAAACAAGTTCAAACGTTTTTGGTTTCATATTCACTATACACGTTATGCTTTTAAACATATACCTTACTTATGTATATCTCACTTAAGGAATATATTATATTCTCGACTTTGTTGTTGTTGGCAACCAGAAGGGCCTACTCGTTAAGGTTTTTTTTTGTTTCTGTCAAAGCGAGTATACCCATTTATGAACACATGATGATTTATATTTAAATTTTAGGGTTAAAATGCAACATAATTGAATATAGAATGTCATCTGAACTTTGAAGGACAAACTGTACTAGTATCCATTATTAACATCTAATGCAAAGGGAATATGGTGCACATTTCCGTTTACTTTCATGATGGCCATATATGTACTATGAATCATTTTTCTCTTATGATGATGAGATGTCTGCTAGTTAGCTTGGGGCCATCAAGAAATTGGCAACTATTTGAGGAAATTATTAAATTTTCTTCCTCAAGTTGGCAAAACAAATTTGTACATGTTTGTATGTTTAAGAGAAGTTTAGAAAAAGGATACCATTTTGATAGAACCTGTCTAAATTTAGATTTGCTTGGTTCGGGTTTTCTCTATAAATAGCTGTGTTGCTGTTTCTTTGTGTTTATAATATGGACCCAAAGCTGCAAGTATACATGATGGTATATGAGATTATGCAATTCAATAATGATGTACACACCGGGGATCAAAAGCAATGAAACGTTTTGAATGTTAACTTTTTATTATAGTTTGTCAGCTTTAGTCTGAAGAAGCATACGATATATATTTTTTCGGTATACCTCACCGTAGGTAACTAAAGGAAAAATCGCGTTATCGCAAGACTTCGTTTTAAAACATAAGTGTAGTAAGGAATTGGTAAGTGGTATAGTAGGGAATATTGACAACAACAAAAATGACAATGCCTTCTAAATTCTTTTGAGCAAAAATACACAGTATAACTAACTAACTAACTATAGGAAATTCACTTAGCAAAATCCAAAACAAACATGGATGCCCTTCAGTACTTGAATTTGATGCCAAGAGTCCAGGTACTGTGAAACACACTAAGATGCTCTTTTCGAATTCCTGAATGGCAGCCTACATATATGTATCATCTCTCCATCAAGCTTTTCAAGGATTGTGCTGTGTTTACTGATGAAATTGGTCTTAAACGTTTAAGCATTTTTGTGTCTCCATCAACATATTTGCTTAATTAGTCAATTTAATGGTGATGTGGTGTTAAACTGCCGTTTTTGCTACTGCATTATCGATGTATGGATGTCAAGATAAAAATATCCTCGGTCTTATTATTACAGCAACCTCCAGCTCTAAACTGTTTCAAAATACATTTGAAAACAAAATTGATATTTTTTGTTATTTGGTACATTTTATGAGGATGCAATTAAAAAATGGTTAGATGGACGGAAGCATGGACAAAGGTTGACTGTGAAATCCACTACACCAGAAAATAACCAGTACTCTCCACTTAGGAATTTAAAAGATTCAAAGTAAAATGGATATTGAATCTCCCTGTGCCTTTTTTTCTTCATCCACTTTTTTTGAAGGTAATCTGTTACGTTCTACGACAAACAGGGTGTCGTATCGCACCTGCCATGGTCTCCTTTTGGTCCTTTCACTTATTTGCTGGGTAAACGCATATTCATCCTCGGCAAGCTTGTTGTGGTTTGAACTCAAACCGAACAAAAACTGAAAAAGGAATGAGACTTCTATCACAATAGGTGTGGGTGGTTCTACAGAAGAGGAGCGTTAAAGTACTCGCACGTCTCCAAAAAGGGCTGAATTTGGTGTTGTTGTTTATGTTTACCCTCGTTGGTCCCATTTCTGTTGCACAATGGGGAACGTAATTGATTGTTTCGCCACATATACCCATTGTGTAAATTGGGATCTATCCTCACGTAGTGCACATCCATTCCCAACCTTCTATACTCCCCACACGTTCTAGTTTCAAAACCAAAATTGCGGTGACTTGAAAGTGCGCGAGAATATAGGAGAGAATGAGACATGGAGAGATTATAGTACACACTCGAAATGTTAAAAAGTTTGACCTAGTTTTAGCAACAAAATTATTCTTCCTCATGGCCCTCAGCCCCTATTCCCTTTTGCTGGAATATTGTTATGTTTTTCGTTGAATTTACTGTTGTTTATGTATTCGAAGGACTGTAGGGCATAACACGATGATGGTAACAGTGTGCTGGGAGGTACAAGAACTGTTTTATTTTTCACTAATTTAGTTTTTTATGTGGTGAAAAAGAATAAGAGAAAAACACGAATGATGCCCTATCGATTTCATAATGTTTTCAAAAATTTTAGTAGAAATTAGTTTGTTTGTTTTGCACTTGACACACAAATTAGTCTTAAAGTTAGACGTTAGACTGCCTATGGATGTGGAAAACTGTAATGAATTTTTTCCCTGGTAATTCAAATTAAAGAAGAATTTAAGGTCATGTGGAAAAATTGTTCAATTCAAATTGAACTTTAGATCATAATACGAATAGAGGTTAATGGAAGTTTCCATGGTTGACATTAGGAAGGTTGGGAGTTCATGAAAAAAAAATTTCTTAAATTTCTTGATTACTTATGTTTTGTTAAGAGAAAAATAGACATTGCCCTGCAATAGAAAAATAAGTTATATCAGTAATGTTACTTTGATTCATTCCAAACTCAAGGTATTTAGAAGTACCTTAGAGCTAACATTACAAATGGTTTTTATAAATGCATTCACTTTGGTAACAATATTTGTAATGGTTATGGGGAGAATACGATTACTTTGGCGCCAAGACATAATAACGGTTTTCAATGTTTAACGAAATCACTCCTATGATAAGAAAAAAAAAAACCTTAACTGAAAACCGTTATTTTTTCTTTGCTTAAAAGTTATTGTTCTTGTGTCATGGTTATCAAAATTGTTCAACCGTTGAGAGGTATTTAGCGTATTTAAAAAGATTCAATCTGAAAAAAAACCTTTATTAATTAGGTTTGATGCTGTGAATTTTTAGTCGGTTTACAATATGAAAGCGCTTGGTAAAATCAGATAAGACCCTAAATTTATGAATTCGAAAAATGTTTATTCAGAAATAATAAATATTTAACAAAGTATACAACTACATAATGGGTCATATGCTAAAAGATGAGAAAGTTCTCAAAATCAAAGCTGACAAGCTTGAACTGGCATATGAGATCAATTGAGCAGACTCGGAATCGGATTCAGTTTCATATGCAAAAAAAACAAGTTCACTCTCTACAGTTCTTACTTAGTGAAATGAGAACGATCTGTTTGCATGCACTTGCACTAGTTAAAACAGTAGTTCCGGGCGGTCATTCAAGTCAAGAAGGAAAAATGTCTTCAGAAAGCGAAAATGAAAGTGTAATTATTAACAATAATGTGAATTTCTAGTAACTGAAACTAAATAAAGTTTTACCGGAGAAGTCACAGTTACTAGTTTTAAAGGCAAGACAAAAAGATACTTTGCTTAAAATCATAGAAGCATTTAAAAATAAATTTGGCGAAGTCATAAGTGAAAAAAAATACTAAGAAATGTCAAATATGAAGTACCGCTTAAAAAAAGAAATGGATTTAAAAAAAAACTGGAAATAAGAAAATAATTCTTAAGGACTGGGAAAAAGAATCACTTATTTTGATGCTTGTAAATTTTTATCCGCGTCGCACATAACCTGAACATTTATTGAGTAGTATCCCTTGCGGTTGACGTACTCCTCGTGGTGATATAATGGTTTCCTTAATGCTCCATAATCTTTGCGCTTCTTCTATTTCTTCAGGAGTGTGTGGGAATATGATCTAATTAGTTGCATGGCTTGCAATTATTGTTGTGACTTGCTGTACCACCCTAGATATCGTTTATTGAGCGACACCAATGCCTTCACCAACACTGCTTTGAAATCTAGGATCTCCTACATAACGCAGAAAAATCCTCATTTTTTCTTCATGAGTCAAAGCAAAAACTCATCAGCAATAATTGCACACCTGTTTCACTAAAAATATACAATTTTTGAAAACCTTCACCAATTGGATATCTTCTATTTTTTAAATACGATTTGTTTCGAAATTATTTAGAAACTCTTCCATTTTGATATTTGGTTATCAACTGGAACTAAGTAAGATGAAAGAAACCCATGCTCAACAATTTGTGAGATCGATCTCATGCAATCGGTCGTTTGCTCATTCTTAGAACTTACTCACATAGAGCTTTCCTCGAAAGATAGAACTCAACACTTTGAGTTTAAACTCACAGCATGAGATGGATCTCGGTCTCTGTATTTTATTTGCATGTCACTCTAAGAAAGTTCTCAGAAAAGTGAATAAAGAGCTTGAACTCAACTTTTTGCACATGACTCTTTGCAATCTTGTCTTTTTTGGTGAGTTTATAACTGACTATTTTTATTTGTAGAGCTTGATTCTACTATATTGTTGATTACAAAGCAATTAAACGATTTGCTTAAATTTAAAAAATATTTAATTATGTCTTGTAGAGTGAATAATAAAATAAAGGGAAATATGCAGGAAATAAAGAGCCAGTCTACTCATACTTTTCAACGACTATAATAAGTAGATATCTATGAATTCGACGTGGGTATATATGAGCTTCCGAGGGCTTTATTTTCAAAAAGGATCTGTTTATCCAAACAGGCATGAAATTGAATTTTGGGCTCTTACTTCATTATTTTGTTGGAAACACAAGGACTTGGTACACAATTCTTTTGGCAGCAAGTAAAATTTTCACAATATAGTAAGTTCTAAACATCCGGACTGGTTGCCAAAGCCGCCTATTAGTCTTTTAGTTGTTTTATTTTGCAGTATTCATTTTAACTCAAATTGTTATTTGCAATTTAATGAACTGGGTGAGCTGTTAAATAAAAAGAATGATGAATGAATCTTACAAAAATGATTAAAAATATGCGGTTCTACGAATTGATTAATAATTTTTTTTTTTTTGAATAAAAAACTGTTTTCTTATTTATTTTCCTTGTATTGCATTTTTTAACTAACCACAAGAGAAAAATTACAAGATTTTGTTTTTTGATATTTAATGGTCTTTATGTTGACAGCCTGGGACCTATTTCGGAAAACAGTTTTCTCTTTGCAACGTAAAATTTGCTTTCAATCAATTTAATTTCAATTTAAAGAATTCCTAATTCAGTTTGCAAATTTTGTGGAACACTTTGCAACTTTATTTTGCAGAATATTATTCTTTTGGAAAGATCCAAAATGAACATTTTGTGGTAAAATATGCCTCAGAACTACAAATTTTATTTAAGAAATTTTTTAAACAATTCTCCGTTCTGTTACTGACTTTCATTCACAAAATTCTGGTTAAATACTAAATAAAACTTAACTAAAACAAGGAAATTCGTGATTTTAGGTTAGTTGGATGTAAGTTTATTTTGTCGTATTCGAAAAAACTTATCTTGCCTTGAATACATAGTAGGAGCTAAGTTAACTTCCAAGATTGGTGAAATAGGCCTCAGAAAATTACAATAAAGTTAAATATTATGTTAATAACAATATTTGTATAAAATAAAAATTTAAGGTCAATATTGTCATTTCTTCTCGAGACATTCGAGTCAATAATCAATTTTCACCAAATGTGTATCCTTTGTAGGTTTTTATTTTTTATAAAAGTTAAATTTTATTTTTCTAACATTTGTACATATGTTTATATCAATGTTTGCTATTAGATAAAATTAGTTTTAAGCCCACATCTTCAATTTTTAAAAACCCTAGCAGATTTACATATAATGTCAAAAACGTTCTTTTCGATTCAAAAAATTATTTTGGAGCTACATAATATTTTTTTTTTAGTTTTTCAAATTTATTAGCATTTCATGAAAACCAATGACAATTATAACCAAAAACACGAAACAGTCCCTGGCCATATTATTAGAGGCAATGCAGAATTTTTATAACTAAAGGGTGTCCCAAAATTAACGCAAGATTTGAATTTGCCGCCGTTTGTGCAGTGAAGTTTGGCAACCCTGAAAAAAAAAAAAACAATTTGACAAGCTAACAGTACAGGGTTATTAAAAATAGAGCGTTACACGATAGAACAACGTGTCTTCATTATTAAAGAATATTTCAAAAATAGTGAAAGCTTGGCGGCTGCAGTTTGAAAATTTCATACAAAATATGGTCGGAAAGTGTTTTAACTTCGTCAACTGTGAAGAGATTAGTTGAAAAATTCATGGAGACTGGATCCGTTGGAGACGCCAAACAAACTGGTCGTCCAAAAAAAAGCCGTTCAAATGTGAATGTGGAAGCAGTGCTTGAGAGTGTTGCTGACAATACAGGAACCTCAATTCGACGTCGTGGACAAGAATTGCAAATTTCAAGAACCTCTCTTCAGCGTATACTCACCAAAGATCTGTGTCTTCATGCTTACAAAATTCAATTAACACAACAATTTGAACCTAATGACGATGGACAGAGAAGAGTTCGTTGAATGGATTATTGCACATCAACAAATGGACCCTGATTTTTCGAGCAAAATCATCCTAAGCGATGAAGCACATTTTCATTTTGATGGCTTTGGCAATCGCCAAAATTGCCGCATTTGGGGTTCGGAGAACCCACATGTGATTGTCGAAAAACAAATGCATCCACAACGCGTGACTGTATGGTGTGGATTTTGGGCTGGAGGCATAATTGGGCCATATTTTTTTGAAAATGATGCTGGTCAAGCAGTGACTGTTACTGGTGCTCGAACATGATTACACAGTTCTTTCTGCCAAAATTGGATGATATTGATGTGTCCAATATGTGGTTTCAACAAGACGGTGCCACATGTTATACAGCCCGTGAAACAATTCAATTACTGCATGAGACATTTCCGGGTTATGTACTCTCTCGTTTCGGTAATCAAAATTTAACACCATTAGACTTCTTTTTATGGGGTTATTTGAAATCACAAGTCTATGTCAACAAGCCCACAACCACCCGTGCATTAAAGGAGGAGATTCAACGCTGCATCAACGAAATTCAGCCACATTTATGCAGAATGGTCATGAAAATTTCAACAGAAGAGTGCGCATGTGCATGCAAAACCGTGGAGGCCATTTATCGGATGTGTTATTTCATACATAACCCTATCCTATGTACTTTACGAGTCAGTAAAAATATAAATATCAAAAGACTAAAAACGGCGTTTTCTATTTAATTTAAATCTTGCGTTAATTTTGGGACACCCTTTAATAGGCTATACGCAATATTTTTAAAATTTTATAGAAAAAAAAAATTATTCTGTTGTTTTGTATTTATAAAAAAATAGGGAATAGTTTATATTCTGCACACAAAATAATTTAAATGCATTATAATATTCGAAAACCTGATTTAAATCGCTGAAAATTGAGATTTAACATACAATCTAAAGTGCGTCTAATAATATGGCCATGGACTGTACATAAAGAGATAAATCTTCCATCCGTTTATTTGTAATGTAGATGTTTAGATGTCAATTTAAACAACAAGTTTAACAAATAAGTTTTGCGAGCAAACGTCACACTAAATTTTGTTTGATGTTAGTAAAGGGTGGTAACATATCAAGGGTTGATTTTGAATAAAACACAAATTATTTAGAAAATGATTGTCAATTCGATCGTGTATTTTTAAGTGGTTTAAATTGAGTTATTCTCAAACTAGGAATTGTCAAATGAAATGCATATCAAAGCTTGACGTTTAGATGTGGTTTACATTAAATATCGGCCCTTAAAATTGTACCACCCTTTATTAAGATGTAAGAATTTTTTCCCAAAATTCTAAGTTCACCTACTCAAAAAGAACATATTGTTATTTAATAAATAAACTAACATTTTTTACTGAGTGTAATCAAACTGCACATTATCTTTTACAAACATCTCAGCATTTTAGCTTATAAATATTCATTACCAACTTCCATGATATAACTTACTTTTAAATCTTATCCACACCACATTTTGATGCTCACAACAGCTCAACTATCGGAGTTATTTTCTTTTTAAACCAGTATCTCCGTTTATATACTTACTTTATAGTCAATCCGAATATCAGATCATATATAATTTCAACAATTAAGACACATTATCGTTTTTTGTTTGTTTCTGTTTTCGGTTTTATTCTGAAAATTATTTCTTCCATGCTCCTCGTTTTTGGTAACGATAAACGACCTGACAAATTGATAAGCCTTATTGATAATGGTATGGCCTCTTCTGAAACATAAGAAAAGGAATACAAATATTCCCGAAGTCCTTAAATTGTTTAATTAAGTTGCAAATTTGAACTTCCCCAAGTCAAGAGGTTGTTGGTAAAAATGATAATAATACTTTGCCCATCACGCTGCTCACCGTCTTATTGATTCATGTTTTTTTTTTTTGTTCATTGTTTACGGAGGGTTGGCGAAACAAAATTATAAGGTTTGTGGAAATAAGTAATTGTTTCAATTTTGTATCACATTGAAAATTAATGTTTCCGTAATGCAAACAATATTTATTTGGAAGAGATTGCAAACTTGGGTTAAAAAAAAAATCTTTGTGTCCATGATCCCGAAATGCTTATCCTCGTCTAAAAATAATTGTTCTCGTAATGTTGTTACAGATAAATAAACCAAAAGCATTTTGGAAAAAGGGGAATCTTATCTATTATGAATACTAAAATTCAAAATTTCACATTATGTATAGAAAAATTATAATGTTTTTGAGGACTTAGAAAGACATTATTAAGATTTTAAATTTATATAATTTCCTTTAATGTGTCATAGCCTTTTATTGTCACTTTTTCCTTCGGGGACTTCTCGTCTATTACCTACCACTCACAATTTCTGAAGTTTTTTTCACAGGAAAATGATCGGACATTATTTTACACAAATTATAAAGAAAGACGTATGTGTGTCGAATGTTTGTATTTGTTTTTATAATTTCTTTGGTTAAAAACTGATTTTCTATAACAATAAGTTAATTGTGCTGTATGACAAAAATTAGCGGAAGTATCCTTTGTTAAGAGAGTAGGTATAATCCCCTAAATTTTCGAACACGCACAATTGTTTTTGATATCCCACTTTTTTGTGTTGGTTTTTTGTTCGAAATTTCATAAACAATTATCTATCACTTAAGGCCTATAATATTTAAAGTAAATACTTTCCCATTTTGAGTTTTCCTTAGAATGTAACGCTCTTAAAAATTTTTCATTCCAACTTAGTTTTTTTTGAACACAGTTATTTTAAGCTTAGAGCTAAATTTTTCGAGATATTAGTGTGTGAAGTTTTTGATATTTTCTAAAATTTGATTTGAAATATATTTATCTCAAAAACCATAAATTTAGGAAATTGAATTTTAATTTTCCTAATGGATCGAATTTTTAAGGAGATGTTTTTTTTTATGTTAACACCATATAATCGTCAAAAACTAATAGTCACTCAAAAATATATCCATATATCATCATATATGACTACATATCTATAGGCTATTAAACATCTTAAAATAATATTTGAATCAATTACAATTCATCAAGTTTTATATCTAGTCTAGTACTGTAGGAAATAAACCACAACATTGAAAAACAAAACGAAATCCAATATGTACAATATTTCATCATTTAAAATTTTGCTGTGTATATCAAGTTTTCAACTGCATTGGTAATATTAGTGTTCATATTTTGTTATTTGAATACAAGTTCTCGGTTTACTATTGTTTGCCTATATGTTTTTATTTGGCTACTTTATCCTAGTTCAAAATAATGCATCTTATATGTCCTTTGCGTTTGGAAACATGCCACAAAATATCTGAAAATAAGAAATAAAAATTGAAACAACCACTGAAATCTGACAAAAAATCAATACAAAGAATTTCTTCCTTGACGCCATTGTTATAATGCTGTTTTCTGGCTGTTGCCAAAATGTCTGGGTTCAGTGAAAAAAAATGTTAAGGAACCATGAAGTCGATAAACTTTAACTTTTTAACTTTGCCATCATGTATTTAAGTGGAGCCTATTTTCCATCGCTCTCATTTGACACCTCCAGCGAGAAATATACAAGAAAGTAAAAAGAAAAAATGTCTCTCGTGGTCGCATTCAGCCTTGAGCAGTCGTACACGAGTAACATATGTATGTATGCATGACGGCTTCTTCGCATCGGGACGAAATTATTATATTTTTTCCAACGATCATCATTAATAAAGCGTTAGTTAGAGAGTGGGCAGCATAAGTTTGAATTTATCTATTTGTCTCAAAGTGACATTGTTAATTAATTCACAATACAATATGGTCGATTAAAACATATCTATTAATATTAACCTCATTTAAACTTCATGGGAGGTTGTTTCCCACCAAGATATCATCTTTCCAACATGGATTTTTAATTTAAAGCTGTTATTGCCTTAAATCAATTACTGAACAGAACGACACAACAACACATTTCGCGCAATCAGTAGCAGTATTGATAAGGTGTCTATTTTAGTGGTGAGCTGTGTGTAGTTCAACTAAAAAAGGTACAAATGTTGTATTCAACACTTGTGACTAGAAATGTATGAAGGTATGTAGGTGAATTAAAATCAAGAATACTAGTCAGCAAGATTTTATTCCTGGCAATAAAGTTGCTCATCTTCAATGGGTTTTGATGGTCTTAAATCAAATTAATGTATGACGTCAGATTTTTCAAAATTCGAAAAAAACGCGAATGTGTATAAAGCTTTTTAAGGCTACCTAAATTTACGAAGTACCTGTTTTTCAATAAAATCCGTGATGGTTATCCAATATTCAGTTGAAATAATTGCATAATTTCATATAGTATTCCAGAAAATCTTATAAGTTTTTAGATTTTACTTGCCTTACAAAAATCCGAAGGAAATACTAAACCATTTATACTGAAACGGTTTTTAACAGAGAAAGTTTAAACCGTTTTGAATGTAAGTTTTGTTCTTGTAACAATTTTTATCAAAGTGTGGCCTCTACTCTCACTGGTTACTGATGATTAAATGAAAAGGCAGAGGTGATATTTTTTTTCTTTCAAAAAAAAAAGGAATAAAATAAATTCATCCTTAAGACCCCTCGTACCATAATAAGAATTATAGAATAAAGGTGACGGGATTTTATACTTTTCCCCGATAGGTTCTCTGTTTATTTTTAATATTCTTGAGTATTGACGATATAACAATTGGTACAATTCGGTTAATGTCCAAGAGGTGCGAACTTATGCCAAATTATGATGAAGCTTTCCAACGATATTTAACATCTCAATTGTCGGCAAGAGCTAAGTATTCATTTTTTAAATGTTAATACTGCATCATGAAGAAGTCATAAAGCTTTTACCATAGACCTACAAAGTTGTAGACTCAGTTAAAGAAAGGATTCCAAAAATCATAATAAATCAAAAAAACTCAAAAAGCAAGTTGAAAGGAGTATTTCGACTCAATATATACTGGGAGGCTTTTTTTGTTGTAAGGGCTGTGTGACATAGTCTCCATTTTATGTTCGTCTCTATATTTTGCTATCATAATAGACAATTCTTTGGATAAACAAATTTTCTACACTTTACGGTCAAATGAAATAAAATTGTTTTAATTAAAGCTCAAAATAAAGGCCTGAACAAATAGCAAACGTCCAAATTTTGCGAGATTACATACTCCGCCGGCTGCATAAAAATGATATTTTAAATGAACTTAGTTCTATCATAGTATATCTATCATAAACATCTATTAATTCTTTAATGAACATTCAAGGTACCACGCAAAGTCGATTGTAAAATAAATCGTAAACTGCATCAAACCAATACATTCAGGATATTCCTAGGTATTTTATTTGCTTATTCAAATTCTTCGAAAACACCACAACTGTTTTTGCTTTGCATTGCAATATGTTTATAAATCCACTGTAGTTCACATGTTAAACCTAGAACTCGAATTAGTATTCAATTAAACTTGAATAAATGTGCATTTGATTCACAGTCATAGTCGATTAGTAGAAGCAGTCTTTATTTACTGCCACACATCATCAAATGCTCTTTTACCATGCATTGATCGGTTCGTTTGAAAGACCACTTAGCCGCTTCTGTGCAGCTCTTTAGGCACACACATATTTTGATTCGGATTTGCAGTGAGCATGGTTGCCACTTGAAAATAAATTTTGTATTAAAAACACCTAACACAGTTGAAAATTGCCAAAGTAATTTAAGCCCAAAAAAGTTTCAAACGTAGAACAATACTCTTAAATTTATTTGGAATATACTGTTTGTCATACGCATTTAAAAAAAAAAACCATTAATATATTTGAAGGTAAAGTGTGTTTTTTAGGGCATAAAGGTATTACATAAATTAATTTTTTGTATAAATAATAGAATTCGTTTTGATATAAATAAAATGTACGAATTTGCTCCTGTATCCAAATACTCTGTTTATGAAAACTTCCTACTTATGTTTGAAAAATTCCCTACGGAATAAGTTTGTCTCATAAACATTTGATTGCCTATTAATTATAAAAGAAAATTGATTTATTATTTTTTTTTTTCGAAAATCGTTAGAGCGTTTTTTCTATAAAACTATTTTTTTATTTATAAAATTTGTTGGTTGGTTTTTAAAAATATTTTCCATTTCAATTTCTTAATATTTTGCAAGTGACGATGACAGGTTTAAAATTAATCAATACCAAAATAGAAACCAAAACTCTATATGGGTATACTCGTACAAACTGAGTCTCTTCATTTCTTTTTGACGTTCCTATTTTAATTGACGTTCCTATTTTGCATTTAAGGACATTATTTCATTATCTGCACGATAAAAGGAGCGCTAAGGTATACATTCAATTTTTTAAAAGAAAATGAATGATTGTTTTTATTTTTTTTTTTTTCATTTCATTAAAAATTACCAAATTATATCACAAATAACAGAACGGACAACCATGGTTGTGATCTTAAGTAAAAGTCGATTTGAATATTCATATCAGCTTTAGATAAAGCGGTATTAAATTTAACACCACCATTATGGAACAACAGAACTGATACAGAAATAAGGGAATAATTGGAGTTTCATGGAGCTGCTCTCATTTTCTGTGTTTATTTCCTTAAAATATTTGTTTTGTTAAAATAGTGTAAACATTCCCCAGACTTTCTTTGATACTTGGAAAGTTTGATTAAATAAGTTTAAGGATTTATTTTGTTTGGGTGTTATTGTTACAATTTGCAACCCTTCCCTTACAAAAAATACGACCAAATAAAAAAGGTAAAGCATGTGTTGCTTATAATTTTGCTTTCCCAATACTTCCACAACATTCTACAGCAAATAAAATAAAAGTTTAACAATTTTAAAACGAAATATTCATAGCGTTGAAAAAGCCAAACACGACCTATATGGACAACAATCGGCACGTCCTGATGTGTGCACTACACTTTCCTATAATGTCTAAAATATCATCCTAAAACCTGGCGCACATATAAGAGTATCACAGACCAAGCACATATTTCGCTGTTTGTGGTGAAGCTTGCTGATATTTCCGTGGCATTTTTGTCCGTTCATCCGCATTATGACCTCTATCAATCATTGTTTTATTATATCCCTATGCCACCCGTATGGTGTGGCAAGGGCATAGGCAAAAGGAGTTCAGGATAGTGTTTGATAAAAATGGGATGCTTGCATATATCATAAAATAATACCTCTTCGATGGACGAGCGTTTTGGTATAGGAACGGAAATCGATTGGATTTCAGGGATTTTGAACAGAATTCCGGAGTTAGGATCAGAACTCAATTTTTTTTCTCCAGTTCGTAGCTAGGTATAACCATTTTTATTTTTGGTATAGATTTAATTGACGTGCGGCGGCAGCGTTTATGTATATTATGACAAAGTTATCTAAGTTGGAACACATGCCTATGTATATTGTATATTTACTGGTCTATTTATGTAAATATGTATGTTTATCTAAATTTTATAAACAAGACAATAATCACGAATAAAAGAAAAAAACCTTAAACAAAACAAGAGGGGGTTCAATGTTTTTCTACATATATTTATCTCTCTCACTTGGCTTAATATGGATATTCATGATATGAAAATCCTTCAGATGGTTTGCATTTGCTCATTTTTCAAAAAAACTCGTTTGGGAATTCCTCAGGAGTAGAGTAGTCTGGGGGCCGATGGTTGTTCGAATTGTGGGACAGAGTTCCTTTCGTGAGAGAATCCAGGAATTTGTATGTGTTGCCATAATATTTTCGAATTAGGAGTGAAAAATACTGGCATGGTGGTTATGTTTATGTGATATGTTCGGTTTCTTGTACATAAATATTATTTCGAGTTTCCCCATATTTTGTTTTGCAATTTTACCGTTTAGCAATGCTGTAGTGATTAAAATGGTTGATTGTTTATTTCCATAAAGAAAAGTGTTATTTTTAGATTTTTTGTAACAATTATAGGGTTTCATTTTTGACGAAATAACTTAAGACAAATATGAAGAAGTATTAAAGGTTAACCAAAAGTATGAAAGTAGGCCTAGAGGCAGGTTAAACTTAACTTAACTTAATGTAGCGCTATAGTAATATGTGTGACTTATGACCTCACCAATCAAACTTTTTCATCTATAGCTCCGTCTCTTCTAGATGGAGTTGCGCACTCCAAGTTAGATGAGGTCACTTGCCACTTGCGTGCACCACCTGATCCGCTCTATATTATGGACTTGGATTCGAAGACTTTCCGGCCCGAAGCAGTCATTTACATGAGTCGTCTCTATGAAACCCAGCCACCTCAGTCGTTGAACTCTATTCTAATTTGTCCTTTAAAACGGCCCAAGGTGCTTTCATCCACTTTTGTCATTGGCCATGCTTCTGCATCGTTGAGCAGGAGCGGATTGATAGGGATTATAAAGCGACGCTTTGGTTAATGGAGAGAGGACATTGCTTTTTGAACCCAAAGAAACAGCAGTTAGCAAGAAGAATTCTTCATTTTATCTCAAAGTTGGTGGACAAAGCCCCTAACTACGTTAACTGGTGACGTGTCGATGGTGACGTTTTGACCGATACGTCGGTATTGTAGGCCCTTTCTTGATGACAGCATGTACTTTTGGCTCCATTGACCGCTAAAATCATTTTTGGTGCTTGTGGCTCAATACTCATAAAAGCCCGATTGACATTACGTTGAGTTCTTTAGATTATGCCAATGTCATCAGCACATGCCAGTTATTAGACAAACCACTTGTGTTGACTTTGGAGCTCTGCACTATTCTTTCAGGATAATGTTAATGAATCACCTTGCATCAGCCTTTTTTACATCGAAAGGCTCGGTTAAGTTGTTTCCAACCTTGATGGAGCAGTGCGAATCCTCCCTGGCCATTGATCGACTGTGGACTTTCCTGGTCTAAAACCCCACTGGTGAGGACCTATCAGGTTGTTGACGATGAGCTTCAGACGTTCACATATTACGGACAAAAAGAATCTGTAAGCGATGTTGAGAGACTGATTCCTCTATAGTTAGTGCAGTTTAGAAAGTCCTTTTTTCAGTATCGGGAAAACAATACTAAGGTTCCATTCATCGAATATGTTTTCTTCCGCTCATATTTTACACATTAGTTGCTCCTAACTCAACTATTTCCAGCCGTTTTGAAAAACTCAGCATTCAAGCCAATTCCTCCAGTTCATTTCTGTTTTCGAGTGTTTTCTTGCTTGTTTTAATCATATTCCAAAGGAAAATCCCTTTTTTAAATCTATGTTAACGTTTTTGAATCTTTATTATTTCAAAAAAATGCAAGCAAAAGATAAATTTAACACAATATAATGGAATATACAGTGGTGGACTAGAATTTAGCATACTTGTGAAAGAAAATAAAAACCATTTAATTTTTAATTTGTTTTCTTATTATGAAATTAGTTATATTTTATTTACATTACATATACATAGCACTATGTTTTCATAGTACTTCAACAAATATGTTTAACATCTGTAAGAAGAAAAAAGTGTGGAATGTAGAAACACCAATTGTTGGCCTGGACACGAATTTAGCACATTCAACAGTTTCTTGATAAAATTTTACTAACCTTTATCAATTCTCAGTTTTTTTAGTATTTGGTAGGGAAGCAATTCTTTTAACCAAAGCCTTACATCGTGACTTTGGAATTGCATGCCAAGCATTTTGAATCTCCTGCCACAATTGTGTTAAATTGGTTGATTTTTTGTCGTTAATGTGATGTTCAACATCATTCCAAAAATTCTTAATCGGGTTAAGATCGGGTGATTGTGCTGGCTACTTTTAAACGTCGATTTTATTCACCTCTAAAGCACACTTCACTAACTTTGAAGTGTGTTTAGGGTCGTTGTCGTGCATGAAAGCGCCATAATAACGGCAAATTATCTTCTGCGTAGGGTATCAAATAATCCAACAGGATATCTCTGTACACGTTCTGGTCCATTCTGGGTCAATTTTTACGATGGGCCCAAGTGCCATTGAAAAGAAGCAGCCCAGACCATGACGCCATACATATTTTTTCCCATTCGATCTGAACCTACAGAACTTGGATTCATCGCTCCAGATCACGTTTTTCCAAAAAGTAATTGGTTTGTCTAGGTGAGCTTTGACAAACTGTAACCTTATGTATTATGGTCCTTGAAGAAAAATTTACTCCATAGTTCGTTGAAAGTTCGCTTCGAATGGCACTGGAGGTCTTAAACGGATCCTTGGTCGATAACCTATAAATAATTCTATCTTCATTTGTAGTTGTCTTTCTGGCCCGAGGGTTTTGTTTAACGTTTTTATTCACTCCAAACTTTTTGAAATTACGAAGGGCATTATAAACCAGCTTCCTAGAGCATTCTAACAACTTAGAAATGTTTGTTACCGTCCGCCCTTTTCACTTCATTTTCAAGATCAGACTTCTTTTTTTCCTTTTAGCACCATTTCCTTTTGCCATGACTAATTCATTTTTTTATATTGATTATTAAATAAATATTTAATTACTTCAAATATTATTATTTTATTTAAAAAAAAACACAAAAATTAAAAATTCACACTTTGATTGCAAAACGGGCTATATTGACTTCCAACTAAAAACAACGCAAATCAAAAACAATATTCATTTTTCGCAAAACGGTATTTTACTTTTCAATAATTTACACATTTTTATTACCATATAAGGTAGTCATAGTAACAATATAAAAATGAACCGTTACTGGAAAGTAATAGAGAATTGAAAATAGAAAAATACTTGTACTGTTTTCAGTGTGCTAAATTCGTGTCCACCACTGTACATGTCGGTACTAGAACATCTCAACTTTTATCTTGTCTTGAAGAACAATATTTTCCTGGTTTTGTTTTTAAATATTTGTCCATAGTTCGCGTCGAGACATATTTAGTATTCACCAAACATGTATCCCTTGGCAAAAATAGAAAAATATACAAGAGTCAACTTAAAAGAAGAGTTATGAACTGAAGAAGTCGAGGAATAAGAAAAACAAAATAGAAATGACAGAAGCGACAGACCTACGTCTATTTCCAACGACTGAAGCAGATAAGAACATACAAATAGAAGTATTAAGAATTTATTTTATTCATTTACCAAACCTTTATTTCTTAGACATTGAAAGACTTTGGTGTTCTTTCAAGTTGTTGCTAAAGTCCTGATAATAGCAAAGCCGTTTTGGTCATATAGAGTTCTTCCTAAGTGAGCATAAATGTTATACAGCAAAAAAAAAAAAATTGTCATGTGACTACTTTTAATTGTTGGTATTAAAAAAAATTAAAAACCTGCATACAAGAGTCGGCTTAAAACTTTAATTTTCAAGTTTAGTCGGTTGATGCGAGAAAAGACAGACAAACAGATGGACTGGCGAACAAAATAATAATAATCGGTATTAAATTATAAATATTTTGTGATTTAGATTTTGTTATTTATAAACCCTTTGAATAGCCTAGAACTAAAAAGTTGGCAAGCTTAACATTGAATAAAAATGACATCTAGATGTACATAATTTTTGCAACCATTCGTTTTCGTTAGCCCGACTATATCATCAAAAAGTTATTGACTGATGCTTTTTTCATAAGCTGACCAAATTGTGGAAGGAAAACAGAACCTGCGAATACCTTTGCCTAGAAAATGGCTCTCTTTGCTTTGTTGACGTCAAAGTAATGAAGAAAACAAATTTCATAAGAGGTAAAAAAAATATGTAGGGACCTGATATTGGTACTGCTTCGGTATCTAGCCCACGCCATTTCCAATATGTCATATTGTGTTAAGAACACAAAATCACCACTAGCCCTCACCTTTGTTGTGGAAATATTCGGTAAAGGTCGAAGGTAAATTAATTACAAAGTGAAATTTAACTTGTCACTCTTTGGCTTTTTTCTTTAAAATTAGAGGACCTGAAAGGAATAGCTATTGGTGTGAAGCGTTTGTCTTTCTCTCTTCTACATTTGTTTTGTCCATTTTGGTTTCTTTTTTTACCATTATCCTTATTTGCAAAAGAAAAAACTTCAGGTGAATGAATTCTATTTGCTTTGATTTTATATTCAATAATTTCTTTATAAAATGTAGTCTTTTCCCTGGTTGCACTCCCCAAAATACGTCTACAAGAGGTATACAGTCTAATGCTAGCAAATAATGCTTTAAAAGTTTATATTTAGACTAATGTACCAACAATTCCAGGAAATAATGTTTGGTTCGTCCTTAATTTTTATATTTATTCTATCTGTGAATTGTACTTTTAGATTAAACTCTTATGGTTTTGAAGAACCTATTAACATTTCTCAAATTATATTCCGAATTCAGAATTATATATTTCTATACTCTTAAGATAAATAGAGTGTGGAACAAGTGTCTCCCCGTATCTCTATTCACTGAACCAAGGAAGTTGGTTCATGACGTTCAAGCACACGCGTCTATAGTAAAACACTTTTAATACGAACTCAGTCAATGTGTGTACTGTAAACCTATTGGAAGATGGAAAGCATAAGATACAAAATTTTCACATTGATAAAAATGTTCGAAACTCATTAGCTCTAATTAAAAATGTGTACGACATAGGAACGAGATGATGAGAACTGAATATTGAAAAGAAAGTTTAACGGGTGAGATATGCTCGTACCAAGTTTGAGTACAAGTACCTTCCTACACTAACAGTGTCTTTTTAGACTTGTGGTTTTCAAAAAGAAATAAAATTAATATAATTTAATTAGTGTTACTCAATATAAAGACAAGGTTTGGCCTTATTTAAAATGATTTTAGGCAAGTGGCCGCAGGGGCTGGCTCCAATAAATTCGAGCCGAGAGCCAAATATTCTACCAGTAATATTTCGGGCAAGCCCAAGACGATGGACATACATAATAACTTGCCGAATAGTCTCTTCCAAGGCGTCCATCGCCTTGGGCTTGTCTGTGTAGATAGTCCAGCTGCTCCATAGAATCAGGCTCACCTGGTTGTTTTGTTTAGTCGAACGGAATTGTATTTGTATAATTTTAAGAAGTAGTTTAAATGATTAGATTTTTTTGGATTGAAGTTCTACATTAAATTGTTTACAGAATAAAATAAAAATATCCTTTTTTGTATTAGAACACCTTCGCAATCAGTATATAAATAATAAAAATTACATTAAACATCTTTTCGTCCTGCCTGAGGACACTATTTTTGTTTATGTATTTCGTTTGCGAATATTATATATATGCACTCAACATATCTATCCTTCACAAGTAATTAAAGGTTTCCCATCCCATTATTTCAATTTATTAATCCTCCATCAAGATAAATGTCGTAATCAATGTAATTTTTTCAAGTACTGCTGCTATATACCTCAACCTTAAAGAATTCTATGTGAATGGTATGTCTTCATGGAGATGTAAGAGAGGGTAGTCATATGGAGTGATTGCGGAAAATTTAGATGAATAGGATGTACTCTACTACCACTGATGGTAAAATGGGTTTTATGTTGTGTTTTACCTTTCGATACAAAGAAACGCAGAACAGAATTGCATCTTGATGAGGGTCGAGATGAGATACACGTCAATGTTTAAATCAATCTCGGTCTTACAATGATGGTAGTATCTGCTTAGCAATGTCCGAATATACTTCGGCAATCCTTATTGCCTTTCAAAGTATCGCCAAACCTAGAACAGTTTAACATCTTTGGTGGAGTAGCTCTGTTTGCCTTGGCATCACTCTGTGAGCTTTAAAATTAATGATGTATTAAACCGAATCTCGAATCCAACCTACTCTGCACGAGATAAATACATATAGGGAGTTAAGATAAATCTGTACTCATTGCTCTCATCTCTCCATTTAAACGAAAGAAAAATTGGTAAAATAATTCGTTGTTCAGCATAGATCTGTACTCTTAAGTATACGAAATGAGTTCTGAGAAGCTCCGAATAGAAATAGAATTCTATTAAACATTCTTTTTACTGTATCGAGGTACGAGGTACAAACACCAAAGTCGTCGTTTTCGCTCTGACAGGACGAGATTGAAAATGATTTTGCAAAAAAAAGTTTACGATAAGGTAGATTATAATGCTTCTAATGCATGTACCATAGATGGCATATAAGAACAAGAATAATCCAAACGACGATGCTTGATGGCTAAATAAGTCTACTAAAAATGAAAAATATAAAATCGAGTAAGTACGAAACGTAAGCGTAATTACAATTGATAGCAAAACAACCAAATAAAAAATATACATAAATAACAAACATGGAAAGCAGCTTGGATGCGACCCACACTGATAACTTCCCATTCCTTCTGCCGATTTGTCTGGTTTAAAAGATTGTATGTTTTCGTATTTTGTTAAAAAAGTTGTCACTTGAATTATTGTTAAAAATTTTAAAATTACCAACAATATTTTGCGTATAATGAATTAGTTTTATTTTAATAACTGTAAACGAGATTTTTATTCGAAAACCAACCTTAGTAGCAATTCTTAAGAGTTTTTATATTTTATAAAAACAAATACAAATCGGATATTAGAGTCGAAAATCAGTTTTTGCCAACTTTAAGTAATATTATTTTTAGGTTTTTATTTTTTATAAAAAAAACTGATAATTTGATTTTTCTCAAAATGTTACCAAATGTTAAAAAACGTTATTTTTCGTTGCACAAAATTATTTCGGAGATAAAACCATTTTTTGTTCGTTAAATTTTCCAGGTGACAAACATTATTTGTCAGTTTTTTTGATTAATAAAAAAAAAAGTTAAGTGTATTTTTTTCCAATAATATACTTGTTTGGTATTACGTTACAGTTTAAAATTTAACTACAGTCTCTAGCTTTACTGGTTCGTGCGATATTTTGGGTTAACCAAGTTTTCATGAGTCCTTTCTGCATCTTTCTGCATTGTTATCTGTTTAACAAAATGTATTTAAAGTCGATATCTCTTCTGGTTCTCGAGCTATAGACGATGAAAAAAACTTTCCAATTAATTTAATAATTTAAAAATCTTTTATTTCGACTCTAAGGACCTTGAACGTCGAGATATGTCAAAATTTTCAACTCCAAAAATCGCACCGATTACAATAGCTTCCTCTGGGAAGTTAATTTGATGAAGAAAGTAGTTTTTTGTTAATTCAAGGATTTTAAACAAAGGCGAAATTTATGTTTTGTTAGGATTTTGTCTTTTGTATTAGGATTCAATTATAGCTATCATTGGTTTCCATCATTGAAACCAGCCATTGTAATTTTGTGGACAGTTAGAACTAGAATGAAATTGTTTTTTCTAGGAATATAAATGAAAAAAGTATTTAAAAAATGTATTCAACGAGAATGAAAAGAATAAACACATTTTTCTTTGGCTGTAACTTACTATAAGCACAGATAAGAAACTATCTGTTCTATAAGGTAAACTAAATGATGTCGCATAGGTATAAAATAACATAGTTAGGGAGAGATGCATGGTTTGGGAGAGCTTTACAGAAAAAGCTCTTTTTTCTTACAACCTTTTCATTGAGTATTTGACCAAAAAGGCAAGTCAAAAATTTGCTTATATCGGATATCAGTATGTAACGGAAGTTTTCCTATTCACGTAGTTGCTAAACTCCTTATATAAAAATGGAAGTTTTTAAGTTTTAAATTTTATTGTGGCATCTTTCCCTCATCTGAGGGAGAGTTCATTTTTCAGAAGATTCCACATGTTAAATTTGTCTCCTCAATATTTATACATTTTTTTAAATTTGTCTTTTTGGTATGCAGTCACTTTTGGTATGCAGTCATACATATATAAATACACATACATTCACGTAGAAAAATGTTGACCAATTTGAATTTTGAAAAACTAGAATACAATTTTTTTCAAATCCAAATAAAATAATAACATTTTTGATCATCAAGTAATATTAAGACAGTAAAAACTTCTTAAAATCGGTTTTTTGGTTCTTGAGAAATCCTTAAACCAAAATAACGGTTCTATGATAATTATATTTTTTCTTGTTGAAAGAAACCAAGCCAAAAAAATTAATAAAAACCTATCGGTTTGTTTTCGAATTTTTGATTTTTGGACAAAAAAATTGTATAGGGACTACTGTTGTTTTTAGTGTTTTTTTTTTTAAATTCCTAACGCCAATCGGCTTAAAACCTTTATTTTCGAGTTTGAACTCAATCGAATAAGGATTAGTAATTATTGTAGCGAGAGAAAATATCTAAGTACACAATGGATAGAATTTATCTGGTTGTAAGGACTTGAAATTAGCACAACCATTCACTACAAATTTAATTTTGTTTTCTTTTACCTAAACAAAACGATTTAAATGCAATTCGGTAGGTTGAATGTATCGCATAGTTCATCGTAAAAGACTTTTCCGAAACATATTTATCATGGTATCTAACAATAGGTACACAGTTAAAGGCTAGTATAATGTTATTGCCTTTTATTTGTTAATCTTTTCTGGGGTTGCATGAAATGTAAAATAATATGTGTGTATAATATGGAGCCATATAATTTGAAGACAAAAATTAAAAAGTGTTTTGCTTACTATTTATAAGATCACTAAATAGTGAATTTTGTCTATTAACTTTTAGTTTTCAAAAACCGGTGCACACTTGAAAACTACTTGATATACGAAACCACATATTGATTCCCATATCCAATTAATAGTCACGTATTCCTATGGGTGCTATTTATCAACTTATTTCATCGGAACAACAATATTCCTTTTTTCGCTTTCTCACTTACTGTGTCATATCAATAACCATTCATTGATGCACTCAATATCGAAAAGGTAGAATTTGCTATGGTTAGAAATTTAAAGGATGTTTTCATCTACAACATTACCTTTCCGCCCAATAAATATGCCAGTTGCTATAGATTAGAAATTGTCGAACTATAACGTGGCCACCAAACATTTATGTAGCAATGAGATCAATATTGTTCCCCAATTCAACCCTTCGACAAGGCTAGATGCTAATTCCGTTTCGAATGGTATTGAGGGTGGAGGGACTGGACTGGCCTGATTGAGTTCGATAAATTAAACTGTCAATTCATTCATTGTTAAATGTTGGGCGAATAAAATTTAACCGATAAGCGGTCACAAATAAATGGAAGCATATATGTATATTTATTGCTCCACTATTGCACATTCCCACTATCTCCTTGTCCTTGCCAGTCGGAAGTTTTTAACTCGGTTAAATAATAGGTTGTTAAATTATTCGTTGCATGACTTCCGTTGGGATAGTCAACTGCAGACTCAAAAGAATTTTTAGTGCGAAAAACGAGTATGCATGTATGGTTCTTTAAATTTCACTATAATTGCTCGTAATGGCAAAAGTACACATACACAGACATAAAAACAAACAAAGGTCGATAGTCCGTTTGAAGGAAACCAAAATATAAGCAAACCACAATTGGGAATGGTTTTAAATTTAATCGATTACCGATCGCGAAAATGGTACCTTCTTGCCCATCAACAAAAGAAACATATTGCAACGAGAGCTGAAGCGTGTAACTTTAACTTTATGGGCAAACAAACTACGAAAGGTTTTTGCTTTTGTGTGGTACACACACACATGAGTAGCATGTTGTTTTTGACACTTGTGGTTCATAGCATTACTTTGGCAATATAACTGATGTAAAGCATCCCCTTTCAAGTCAAAAATCATTAAACAACGTTTCTCAAGAAGTGACGATGTTACACATAATGTTGCTAATTGAGATTCAACGATAGACAACTGCTTCTATCACTTTATTTTCATTTATTCGACTAATAGCTCTGAGATAATATTATGTGAAAATAAATATAATAAATCGCAAGAGTGGCTCCATAATGGTTGGAAAGTGGAACAACAGCAACAGAAGGAATATCGCACTTACCTTCAACAAGGAACACACTTTACGCGGCTATAGGAACAGAGCTCACTTGCATCCAGAAAGAAGGCAGTCAGTCAGACAAAAGCACTTAACAAAGTCTGAGAACATGTGTGGCAAGTAGTCTACAAATATCTTTTCTGTTGTTATATGTAGTTATATACAAATAGCTATAAATGCGATGATGTGAAAATGTAGCTTAGGGGCTTAAACAGAAAAGTTTAAACAGACTTTGTGTGGGTGGATAAATTATTCACGTGTATGTAGCTTTTTCGTTGCACCACCACCATCTTCACCAATGCGCGAAATTGCTTAACTGCCACTGAAGCTACATATATCTGGAGTCCACCCAATCTACCTACCAACCTACTTTCCTACCCAAGCTGTATGCGAAAAGTGGACGGAATTAAATAGTGGAAGCCCGTACAACAATTCCATAATGAAAAATACTAATATTACGTTAGTACTGTGCACTTACATTAAGACGTGGCCTTTAATGGGATGAATTATATATTTCATTAATACAAATATTTTTATTAATTTTTCGTAGAAAATCCATATAAATATTTCCACTTTAAGGTACAGTCTACAGATGATGTTATATTTCGTATTAATATACTGGAAAACTGTTACATACGTCGCGTCTGTACTTTTTATAAAGGGGTTTCCATTACGAGAAATTGAAATAAAATGTCTTACTCGCTTGTTATTGAATTTCTTCAAAACTAGTGTTAAAGAGGTTTCGAGTTTTATAAAAAATGTATATAAACTTATCAAATGTAGCTTTAACTACAAAAAATATTCAAACTTCTTCGTTTCGCCGTTTCTAATACACTGGTTTAATACATTTTCTTGATTATTACCAATACGTAAGCTCATGCGGCAACTTTAATACAAAATTGTTTCAACTTTGTCGGTTATACGAAAAACACGAACACAACATCTATTGGAAACCGAATTGCATGTGCACGAATCTACATCTATAAACAATAAAACCCATAAAAAGGATCTTAAAGCTTAGGAAGGCTTGGTTCGAAGTGTCGTAAATCCGAAAACTTTCCAAAATAGCAATCTGAATATTTTAATAGAAAAAGAAAAAGGATCATAAACTGGCTTTATTGCACAACAACATTTCTAAAGCTTTTAAATTTACAACCGATACGATGATGCATCCAGCCCTGCCAAGCTTCTTCCGTCTTCCTCTGCTATTTAAAAAAGAATAGTGGTATATATGATTTCCGGTTTAACGTAACACATTAGGTATTTGAAAATTGTGGAAATTCTTCGAATGTATTCATTTATGCAATGCATATCTATACCTATTTTATGTGCAGAGTTATGCATTGGATGACATACTTTCAAATTAAGTTTATTGACTCCGCTGTGGTCTATCGAAGCTCCATCTCTTAATTAAAATTGAATAGCTCTTGGAAAAGTTTGGTGAGCACTTATAACCGAGGAATAACCGTAAGACCTCCTAATAGAACTGAATTGTGTGTTCTTTAGCATTCGTTCTTTGATAATTGAAACTCTGCACCAACTTTGTTCAAAACGTTTAAGGTTGATTTCGCTTAAAGACCCAAACAACAGCTTCTTCTGCCCTTTTTTACACTTTTAAAGTTATAGACAAATCATTGTTAAAATCGGAATTAAATTTTCGCCCAGTTTTTTGGTTTGCTAATTTAACCTTGCTATGTATTGGGTTGGGTGCATAATCGACAAGTTTATCACAAGTGAATCACTTGATCCATCACATGTGGATCTTCATGAACTTTCATATTGTATGTTATTTAAATACAGAATTTTTAACTTCCAAAAAAAAACATTGCATTAACCCAATTCAATTTTTGTGTTGTACCTACATAGGAACAAACAACTAAAATATCATCATCCTTCTCTCATGTAATCATTGGAATGAGTCACTTGAGGTTGGAAGATGTATTCTTAAGGTCACTACTTAACTGATGCACGTCTATCGTTTCAAAATTCAGATCTGATTAGATTCAATGTCCAAATGGTTTTATATCCCAGTTGGTTTTATTTTCTAATTATTCTTTTATATATATTTTGTTTGTCCCTGGATCTGCAGATCTGGGTTCTTAAGTTATGCTTAGGTTAAGTGTATTGACATAGGATCGACTTAATAACATATTTTGTGTCATCATAATGAATGGAATGAATGGAAACTAATAAAAGAGAAGTGAAAACACAAAGGAAAACAAATTCTCCTTCAGTTCAAATTAAATCTGTTTCTTGAACTTATTCTGCTTGGTTGTTCGGGGTTAAAAGACTACAAACATAAAACATGACCAAATCATTTGAGGGTAGGCTTAACAAACGGATTAGTTTGTGTTGTAACTGTGAACTGAGAACCATGAACCATCATACAAATATTCCTTCAAACCAATATTGAGCTCTAAATCGTATCTTATCTTGTACTTAAAAAAATTGAATATGGTGTTAAATAAATCAAAGAAAATAAATTTGATATTTAACCAACATTTTTAAAAACTTAAAAATTTGCACAGCTATGTGTGTACATAATATAACATTAAGCTGTTGCCGGGAACTTGAAGTTACTTAGTGTTCGGTATCTAAGTTTTCCACTGGTCATTAGGTCTATAATGAGGCACGTATGTTTTACTATAAACTTGTTAATACTCAAGTCAGAAATTCATATATTTATCCAAGAAAAGTAAAAGAATCGGCAATAGTTTTCAAAAACAAACACCGTTTATTAATATTTTGTTGTCATAGTGCACTTACTAAAACTGCTTGAAATCAGGAACTTTATAATACATAGCACTTATCTAAAATAACCTAAATCTACCTGCATAAATTCTTCAGTTTTAAAATTCATTCTATTTGATAGCATATTAAGACATAAAATTAAAGTCAAGGCTATAACACACATTTCAGAGGCATAGCATGTTACCCTTATAGGTACAAAACGTCTTAATTATATCGTAAATGTTTATGATTTATGGTCGGATGATTATTGCTATAAGTCATATTCCAATAGAGAACAAGTCAGATACCAACTTATTCAAGGCAAACTCTGTGTAAGAATATGCCACAGTAACTCTCTTTCTCAACACTAACTTCTGTGTTATAATTCAGAATAGCAGAGATTCAATGTGGTAACCATGACAGTGTTAAGCTTCAAACATAAATGTATCAAAATCCTGCTGTAATCCTTTTGAGGATTTATATGCATTGATGCTCATATTTGCTGTGAAAATTTACTGATCGCATGGCTGCCAATGCTTGAATTGCTGCTTCAGCTGTGACTTTTCTATATTTTGCTGCAACTGACTTGCTAAGGAGCTTTAACTATACAGAGGGAGAAGAAATTGGGTCAAACGGTGCTTGGCTGCACTCAAGCAATACATTTTGTGTGTTGAATATAGTTTGCATAAGCATTGCACATTCGTATGTGTGTTCGGATTGAATTTATTGAGACCCATGACATTATAAGAAAAAAAACACACATCTATACCTTGTAATCATGGAATTGACTTTGATCTTTTGGTGTGCTGATGTTAATGTTTCAAGACCTCTTTTAAGCAATTTTTTAACTACTTGTCTGAAAGAAAAAACAGATGAAAATATAGAATGTTTTGAGTGTAAACTAAGAGACAACACTATCATATTACGAAAATAGCTGCAAAAGCTATTCGTTACTTAAAATATTGATTTATGTATGTATTCTACGCAAATACAAAAAGATTTTCTGTTTTTAATAATTAAGATACAGAAGCTGAGATAGGAATACTGCAGAACAAAGGCTCTGTCTATGGCTGCGAGAATATTTTTTTTTTGTTGCAACAAAATCTTGTTAAAGCACACATCTAAAAGTAGTTTTCGTAATTTATAAGTGCGGTTCGCTAATTTAATTGCCTTTTATTATGAAGAGGGAAACTTTTTACTATACAAAATGTTATTGGTTTTTTTAGTTCTCTCCGTCTTTTTCCTTTCATTTAGAAAAATTACACTGATCAACAAAGTTTTGCACTTGGGAACCAAATAATACTTTCTGAATGCTTCTAAATTACTTTATCAGGTTGGTTTCTGAGATATCACTCTTTAAAATTCAACAAAAAACATTATAATATTTTTTTGAGAATGTTTAACTTATCTTAAGGCAAAACGACTTCAACCTTAACGCTCATCGTCAAAAATTCATGTGTATTGTTTAGTGTATGTGAGTTTCCATTATTATGCCTTATTCCCTAAACTCCTCCCTAAGAGCGAGATACAAACGGTTCCTACATAGGTATTTTCCCTTTTATGGTTTATATGTATTTATAGTTTATATGAAATTATGATCGTCTTCTCCCACACCCTTACAAAAATAAAATCAAACAGCTATGATGCCCGACAACAACAAGCGAACTAATAAGACTGAGATACTTGGTTTATAGTTATGCAGCTCATCCCTTAAGTCCTAAGATAGGTGGCTAAGAGAGAGGCATTGTATAATGCTGTGGTTTATGAGGCAATTACGTAGTTAGGCGAGGACGTTGATGGGAAACTCGACAATTTGGCATAATTTAAGTAAAATAATTCCGTACCTTGTTTTTAACAGAAATGAATTGCAATTTATGAAATTGGCAGCATGATGCATAAACTACTTTCTTCAAAAATCAATATTAATTTTTTAAATTTTTTGACTCATAGTTCCTATATACGGCTCTGGCAGGGCACTTGTCTTAAATGGATCTTCTTACGGTTTTAGTCTCGATTTTGATATCATTCTTTGAGAATTAACTGGGGTTTTATGATAGTCCTTCTTATTTTATACGCATGGTTATGACTTACATACATAGGTACATATGTATATTTCCCATAAAAAACTAACACATCTACCCTGAAGGTTATAATGAGTTATCTTTGGGTTAATCTTATATTAAGGTTTATTATCATAAATAAAATACAATTTATATCGAACTAAAATCAAACATTCATTCGTTTGCGTGTCTTGTCTCTGAATCTGCTACAACTCCAATTATATTGCTCGCACTGTGTTCAATCATTATAAGGTATCCAAAAAAAACACCTCTATATTCGCTATTTCTATTTTCGGGCTGTGTTCGTAAGTTTCTGTTTGAGATAAGAGTTTGAGTTTAGGTTTTGGTTTGAGTGTGTTTTCGTGTAGATCGAGGGAAATTCTTCCTTGAAATTGTGTGGCTAACAATTGCGTGTGACACTTTGATGTCTTTTGTTTTATGTAAGCTAAGCTGTAATGTAATACGCAAGTGGCTGAGGCATCAAATGCAATTCATCACGTTGGTTATGTTATTATATTTTTTTATAATATTAAAAATTGATTTGATGTTAAGGCTTACAATCTTCTCAGGTCGATGTCCTCTTTTAAAAAAAGTGTCAAAGAAATCTTAAATCTATATACATCAAGCCAAAGCCTGAACCTTGTTCTTGTAATTTCCTTGGAGATTTATTAAAAAGTGACAAATTATTAAAAACAAATTTTCAAATTTTTCAAGTTTTTCTTTTCCTCATTTTCAATATACTCAAAACGAAAGATTTATATTCTTCTTTAAAAAAAAACATAAAAGAAAGATTTATAAACAAATTTACAAGTTAATATAAGTAAATTGCTGCAAACTTTTCTCACAAAGTTTCATCTCCCAGGAGATTTCAGCACAAAACAAAACAACAAGTAAACAAAATGAGCTCATATAAAGAATATAATGTGTGTATATAGGAATTCAAATATTTGTATATATTTATACATGGATGAAATAAAAAAAGCAAATAATAGAAATTCATTTTCAAAGCAAATGTGTACAAGAAGTTAGAAAGAAACTAGGACGAAGAGAAAAATTGTTCCGTAATATAGAAATTTGAAAATGAGATATACACACATGAAGAATTGTTGATTCTCTTAAAAAAAATATAGGGATCAAAAATCTGTGTGCACCAATTGTGTGTATATAGAGTCAAATATATATCACTTTTCCAAAAAAAAATTACGATTCCAAAATGTTTTGTCTCTAGAGACTTAAATTTTGAAAATGATTTGTGCAAGATCGACTTCGGACAAACTGCTAGATGTTTTCCTGGATACGGCAAAGAACCGGCATGCGCAAAGCAGGAATCTTCAATTTCTTTAACATCGAGTCGGTGATCAAGGAGCTTATGAATAACGTAACAGATCAATAGGATTTTCATTTTGAAGTCTTTTTTAAAAGTGTACATACCTTCTTTAACTTAATATGTAAAATTTAGTTCATGCGCACAAGTCCTTATAACTTGAAAATACGCGGCCGACAAGGCCTTGATTGAGGTTTAAAATGGAAAATTGAATATGTGAAAATAGGAAACAGTTGTATGGATTCTTGATATATTAATTGGAAAAAATTGTATAGCTTCCTTTCGTTAAAATTCTTGTCGTAAGGAATATAAATAAAATCATTATCAGAATCAGTTTTAAACAAAAGAATATATATGTTCAGAAGGATTTTGTAGCCTCAAGTTCTATTCTTGGATTTTGCATATTATTAAAATTGAAACCTTCGGAAAAGTCTAGTAAATTTTTAAAATAGGTATACTTATGAAAAAAATCGAAGTAGAAGTAGAGCTTTTGAAATTTAACTAAAGAATCGAATCATTAAACTTTTGTCTTAGATATAACTTTTAAAAGCCTACCGCTTGTACATTACTTATCCCATTTACTATCTTGTTGACACACAGTTGTGCATGTTACAATACAGAAATACTATCCTTTATTAATCCTTAGGGACTGAATGAACTATGAACTACAAAACTCCTAAAATGTCTATAGTACAACGTATCTTCCGTTTTGTCTGCAATCTCAAAACATAAATCTTGTAGGTACTGTAGAATCTAGATCTTAAATGTATCTGAAAACGAATTGTCGTCCTTCACTTCAACAACTCACAGTTCATGTCAAGTGTGAAATATAGTCTCGATACTCATTGAATTTACTCTTACGAGAGGTCATCATAGGTTACAAAATAATTGTCCATGGAGGAGATGAGTTTCTGTTGTTGTTCAGCAAAACTTTAATTTAAACTGTTCTTCTTTCTGTATTTATATTATTTTAATTTTTTCGAAGACACTATACACATAAAACATTTATACAAAGCAATCAGATGTGAATGTTGATGGCTAACGTTTAAGTTAAAATATCTCAATGCTTAATGTTCATTTTAAAAACTCCTCAAATGTCAAAAATAATCTTAGAGAATCTCACATTTGTCTGAAACCATTTATGAATTGTTTCTCCATTGAAATATAACTGTAAGAAGGGGGTTTTATTTTATTAATTGATAGAAGAATCTTGTCACATTCGAATTATTTGGGCTTCATCAAATATTTCAAAACACTTATCAGTCATCCGCTTTCTCTAAATTTGAAGTTTAATTGTAAAGGTATACTTAAATTTGAATAGTGCTTACATTTTTAAGTTTATTTATATATAAACATTTTTAAAGCTTTTTAGGTGTTTTTGGAGTATTTTGTTTTAAAGAAAATTAACTTAAAATTAAGGAACTTGGTTCCTTAAATTCAATTTCATTTTAATAGATTTACGAATTCCCTTAACGTGCTTTTGATTATACCATCTAACCATCATTTCCTCGAATATTCAATGTGTTGTCATTTTAGGAGAGGACTCCTTTTTAACATGTGAGTTAATGGAATTCCAAATAATAATTGCATTAAGGCTTCAGTACGTAGTTCACACTTTTACTTATTGTTTTGAGTGCTTTTATACCCTACACGAGTTTGATTTTTGTTTCTTCTAAATTCTAGAAGTTCTAATGACATGACTTTGAATAGGTAATAACTTATTCGTATATTGTATAGTAGTATCACAACACCATAATAAAGTTATTTATACTTTGCCAAGACGAAACAAAGACTTGTTAATTTTTATTTAAAAAAAAAAACGATTTATAATAACTGTTAACTTAAGTCCACAAATTGAAATATTCAAAAAGGTACTTCCGGACAGGTTACGTCAGTGTAGAAGACTGCTGGGATAATTTGTTGTTTCGTTTTTGAAACACTCTTTTATAGTATGCACAAAATTCGAAATCAATTTGTGAACACCAATAGTTCGCTGGCCCCGATGAAACCAACCCCAGATAAAGCTACAATAAAGCGCCTGGTTTATGATTTGCTGATTTTCTTTTTAGTGATTCATTTAACCGAAGAAGCTTCATTGTATACATTGTGCAAATATTTCAAACTCTACACCTTATGTACGTGAACAAAATAAAAAAACATTTATACGATACGTACTGAACTTAAGAGAAGCTGCCATATTTTGAAATCCATAAACAATGTTTAGGATAAAGAACCAAAAATCTGCATTTACCAGACCAACTCTATGAGAAACTCAAGGCATTGTGCTCTCGAAGCATAAATAACCTTAACCTGTTTCTTCTCAAATTTTTATATATTTCTCACAGATGTCTGATGTGAATTTAGTGAGTAAAAAGAAATTGACGTTGCATTTTTCCTCATGAATATGTAGGTACCTAGAGAACTCGAAAAGTTTGCAAGCTGATTTTTGAACAGAAAGAGTTTTCACGTCTGTGAACGTTGATTAAAAGTTAATTTAGCTTGAGTACCAATTTATGTTGGCATTTTTTTTGATATATTAGAAGTTGAATTTTCATCCTTGACTAACTGTCCCTTTTTCTCTGGTGCCCTTTAAAATGTATATTTTTTATCATTTTAACACTTTTCTCTTTCGCTTTTTTTGGTCTTTCTGCTTAAATATAACCAATTTAAAATTTAAGGGCATTAAGTGCTCAATGACCTTAAAATAGATCCCATATTAAACATCCCATCGATTAGTCAACGGTCTCACTTGAGAATGTTAGCTACCTATAGCTTTTCTCTTCCACAAACTGTTCCCATAAGCTTTATCACAATCTTTTTAAAAACGTCAGGGCTTTGTTGGCGAAATATGTTTTGCTTTGCCATTTATCCCAGGCTTTAATAGTGTGGGCGGAAAATGTGTATCGCTGACGTTGTGATGATGAATTCTGAAGTTATGAAAAATAGCTCGAAATATTTCAAATATTTAAGCACTTTTTATTACTTTTGTATAGATGAAGAAACAGCTGGCCCTGTGTATTTCAACACTCAAATAGAGATGTATGAATGTTCGTTATGCCACAAGAAATTACTAAAGTAGAGTTAAATAACTTAGATTTATTTCACATAAGTTTTGGGGGGGGACAAAAATTCAATTATTCTTTTCACGTCTTATGAGAAAGATGTGATTCTGTTTTTTTTTTTGTCATTTCCTTTTCACGACCCTGTTGAGCAATGTTCGGTCATCATAGGTTCTTGCTGGTTGCATGGTTCGAAAAAAGCATAAGAGGAAATACGAAGTTTTTATGTAACAGGATACATCAGGATGTATGAATTCGCCCAGCATGACGACTGTGGTTTCCTCTCTTGCCCTCCTTATTTTCTTTGTGGCAAATTTAAACCAAAATTTATTGCAACTACTTTAGCACAAATTATATTCTTTTTGGGTTTTTGGGTAATAGTTATATAGTATGAGTCGTCGTACCCTCTTCTGTATTTATTATTTTTTGTCTTCTGTTCCTGTACAGTTGTGAATTACAACCATTTTTCATCAGATTTCCGTTTTAACTTAATTCAACCGTCATTTCTTATTTTTTTTATTTTTTATTTTACTTTCCTGCGTCTGATCGTGAAACCGATAAAAGGAATACCAATTTATATGTAAGTGTATTGTGGAAGTTTTACGCACTTATTTCATTAATTCATCGAATTAGTTAATAGATGGGATTATGATAACAAGTGCCTATGGTTTGATGATTGAAAAAACAAAAATTGAAGTGAAATTCTGACTCATCATCCAGTTTTCGGTGTGTTGAACTAAAGAAAATTGATTGAAGAGCTACGCATTACATTCGAAATTGTATATTAGTTAAAATATTAGACAGTTTTCAATTCCACTTAGCAGAACTTCATATTTTCGATTAAATAATGTAGCTTATTATGAACTCCTCTAAAGTTCTATTGATTTATCTGAGCTAACAAAGACGGTGCATATGAAGGTTGATTTAAGTTCTGTTGTTTACTTGAATCTAAACATTTTTCTTATATAGTTCCGTTCTATTGCATTAAACAAATGTTTGTTAAACCATTTGTATTATGTATGTACCGTATATTTTTTACCCTAATTCAATACAAAAGTAGTATCAGAATTACTTTTGTGAGCACATTCAAGACCGGTTCAACACAAGAAAAGTCTACTAAGTCGGTTGCGTGCAACTTTAAAGTCTTGGTTTTCATCATTATAAGTCACAATGGAACATGGCGGTTATGTAGTTCCAGGAACCATCTATTAGCAACTCAGCTTCCATTTCCAGCATTTACGATTTCTGCAATGTCTTTCGATTGTCTGCTTCAGAAATCGATGAATTATACACTCAGGAAGTAATTTTCTTACCTTTTCGTTAACAGCCATCGATATAGCGATTCGGTTTTTTTTGCAATGTCATGATAAGAAGTTCCAGTTTTTAAATCTTCAAGCACTGCACATTTTTGTTTAAGATTTACAAAGTGAACTTTACCCTTAATTATCGGTTTGTACAAAACTCAAATCACAGTGAAGAATTTAGATAACAATGTAAAACAAGCTCGTATGATGACATTAGCAAAACAAAATACCGTAACATACATATAACCCGATGAACTAAAGACAACGGAAAAGAAAGTGTTCATCTTTCCGAGTACCCGAATTTCAACATGTTTATCCTCTGGAACACTTCAATGGGGGAAAAACAAATCGATCATCTTTTCGAACTGTTCATCACATAAAATCGTATTTCTACTTCCGAGATACAATGTTATCGCTAAAAAAGTAAAAATTAAAAATGAATATAATATTTCCAAGATTTTCACCTGCTTGGGTAGAAAATATTGTAGAGTATTTACAAATACAGACATAGGAAAATGAAATCGATTGGTACGAGGACATGTAATCTCCGTACATATTATAACATTATATAGCATCAGATGGAGTTTCTATCCTTTAACCCAGTTACTCTGACAGTATCATCCTATTAAGCCTGCATTTCACAATGAATATATAATATAATATAAGCTTAATCTGAGAAAACCAAAAGCCTCGACCATTTTCCAGTGTTTAAAAGTGAGAAAGAGTGAGTGAAAACAAGTCTGTGGAAAAGGATAAGTAAAAGATGGAATGATATTGACACTAATGCCCCGACCAATAAATGTCAATAACTTTCAATTTTCAGTTTTTGCAAGAATTAAATTGATAATATTTAAAATCTCTAAAAGACAGACAAAAATAAAGGTTGAGCTAAGGATTAAATTAAATAGATAAATCAGAAGCCTGCTTCCATGGATAGTAAGGATATTATTCCTTCCTAGTTTCAATATACCAACGAAGTTGGATTGTGCATATCATAAAAGAGTCATGATAGATATAAGGCTTTCACTCTTATGAACGTTAAATGTTTGTGAGATTGTTTTACTTGACAATCTTGACTTGACAGTTTAATAGTTCATCATGACAAACGTAGTTATATAGTAACTTCAGCCATGTCTCGAAGTTCCATTAAACTATCATTATGTCATTCGGCTAAAGTTTTAAATATAAAACAATAAATAAATATTAAACAATAACAACAATGCCATTTCTGATACTCGTTACTTAAATTAAGTTCAAAAGGAGGTACAAAATTGTTTGTTTTACTCCCATGCATATGTTTTTTTACTTGTCAAAATAAAAGTAATACATTTATTTCTTTTCTGTCATTCAAAATAAATACAGGAAACAAAACATATTGCAAAATTCTTGATATTTAATACAAGGGACTCACCGGTATCAAGGACTTTGATTATAGGTTTATTCATCCCTACGATTACTTATGAATTCGAATGAATTTGATGAAGCTGTGTGAAGATGACCAAGACCCTTTACTAACTAACTAAATTGTCTTTGCAGGGGCACCTGATGTTTTAGTGGAAAAATGTGATAATGATATATAGATTTGCACGATGTTCCTTAGTGAAAAACAAAATTCTTAGGGCTGATATTTTACTTACTTACCAGGAATGATGAGTGTCTTATAGATGGTGAATTTAGAAGCTTAAGAGATGACTTTACTACTGAAATGTCTTTTAAGTCCAAAGAAGCAGCAATTTGCAAGAATTATGTTTCGTTTGATTTAAGAACTGATGTCGTTGTCTGAATTCATAGGCAGACAAAATTCTTAAATACCTCAAAATTATAATCGTTTAATGTCCTTTTTTCATAACAGCATACTAGGTCTTGCCCTCATTGACCACTAAACCCATCTTCTCCGCTTCCGTCGCAAGGCTAAAAAATGCTCCACTGAGTACTGACATCACGCTTTGATCTTCCAATTATGTCTATATAATCGCCGTATCCGAGTAATTGGATATACCCTTTGGAAAATTGTGCCTATAGTTTTGACGGTTGAGTTTTGTTCACAATTCTTTCTAGAATGGTTTTGAAGAATTCACATGACAGTGCATCGCGTTCTCTAAATTTAAATGATAGTTGATTCCAAGAAATTGTATACAAAGAAAAAAATAATTAAGTCGTGTAATTTCAATACAGAAAGGATGATGTTTGGCTATTTTAAGATACGGCAGCATATATTTTAAGATGACCTTATCCACCAATTAAACCTACAGAAACAAAATTACTAACGAAAGAAGTAAAAATCAACAAGCCTCCTCTTCCACAGGAAACAAAAAATATTTGCTAAATGATGGACCTGAATTTTCACTCAGCAATGCATCACATCTATCAAGAAGAGTATCTGGCATTGTTCGTTGTGGCTACACTTGTTTCAGTTTCCATTTCTAACAAAAGTTTTATTCTACTGGGCTTTGTACTACTCTAGCTAACCATACAGACCGACTTGAATGGAGCTGGTTGTAAGCGAACGCCTTGGTTTTTTGTTTGTCAGCTTTTGTTTGTTTCCATTTAAGTCAATTACTGGCTTGTTAATTGGTTTCAAGATTCCAACATTAGTTACTGTCGTTTTTCCTGGTTCTACCCATAACTATAAGTTGATATTGTTTTATTAGAAGTAAGAATTGGAGGAAATAACGATGTCTGTTTTTTCTGTTTTTTTACCTCAACTCATCAAAAAGGTATTTAATTGTATGAGCATAAAGGTATACAGGTATACATATGTGCTGAAAAAGTTTAATTGATTTTATTATCAGTTGAAATACCTAAAGTTTCAGTTCCACCTTATTGGTATTTGAATAAATTAAGGAAGCATTCGATCCAACTCGGGCGCAACTTAACAAGTTTCTAATGAGAAAAAACATCCTAGTATCTAAAAATAATAGGTTGTATCATTATGCGGTGTTGTTATTACATCGAAAAAAAAACTTTCTTAAAAAACTTTTAACAGCGTGGCTTTTTTATTATCCCTTGATGGGACAAGTTTTGAATAACAATATAACTTGTATTTTTTTCGCTCCTAAGAAGTATGAACAAAGTCTTAAAATTGTCTTTTTTAGTTCCTATATCATGAAGACTTTGTCGCATAATATTGAGGCTTATCGAAGGGAAATTATAATTTTATGCTGCTGCTGTAAAGAGATATACACTGTGACAAAAAAGGTACTCTGTATTCTGTTTCAGCAACAAAACCAATGGAATTGAACCTTTGGTAAGTCCTAACAAGGAGTAATTTGTAAAGTACCTACCTACTTGCAAATGTCTTTTTTTTTGAGCTAACGAAAAAAGAGGAATGAGAAAACTTTGAATACGCTATGGAAAAAAAATATTGGAACATCATCAGAGAAAAACGTGACTTAAATTTAGCATAAGGATCAAAAATTTGTCAATCTTGTAGCTATTTTGCATAATAAATATAAAAATATACTAAAAAGTACATAAAAAGGGATTTAAAAAGGTTTTTTCTTCGAGGGTTCATAACACTTCCTGTAATATTAAAGTATTTTAAGAATGGTAGGCTTAGTTTGAAATTTGTGATTTATTCAAAATATGCAATGAAAAGATTATTTTTTACAAAGCATTATGACTAATTGTGGAGGCATTTACTTTTGTAATGGAACTTGTTGCTAAAATATTTAATTTTAACACGTAGATGGCGCTATGAATATTTATAGTCTAATTCAAATGTATAAGAGATGCTAAAGACTATAGGTGTATGCAAATGAAAACAAGGATTTTGTGCTTGCATGGATTAGTATTTCCTGCAGACTTAAGCCTCCTTGAAACAATAAATCCTATCTTTCTATACATACAGTTTCTTCTAAGGCATCTGACGAAAATATATAACGAACGTAATACCAAAGTAAAATATTTTTGTAGAAAAAAAAAAATTTATTAGTCGAAAAAACTAAAAAAAAAAATATTTGCCACCTCGAATATTTTACCGGATAAAAATGGTTCTATCTCCAAAATAATTTTGTGCAACGAAGAACAACATCGGAGAAAATTTTGAGAAAAATCAATTTGGCAGTTGGTTTTATAAAAAATTAAACTCTAAAAAAACATTACTAAGAGTTGGTAAAAATTGATTTTCGACTTAAACATCTTTTCAAAAATTCAACCTAATTTTATAAGAAATATTGTTTTCAACATTCAGTAAAATTTTGAGAAAAATAGAATTGACATTTTTCTTGCATGAAATAAAAACATAAACAATGCAAAAAATTGGTAAAAATTTACTTTCGACTCAAATATCGTTTCAAAAATTGAAAATTTTCTATAAAAGTTCAACAGTCTCTTTGTTCATAAAAAAATGAAATGTATAAAAAATAGTACGCCAATTTTTTTAAAAATTGATGTTCTGTTCTCGATTTCTCGTGAGCAATTAAATTCATCCAATGTATATTTGATTTTATCATTGTGGGTCGCACCCCAGACTCTTTTATTATATTAAAATAAACTGAGGAACGGAAAGAACTTTTGAATTTTAAGCAATATTTTACTCTTAACCAGAAACATACATCGTTTGTTGTGAAAGAATAATGGTTTAACCGTGCCAGAAACCAGCTCAAAACGTCACCTTATTTACCGGAACTCAAAACCATTGAGTTTCGGGGGAAAGAAATCCAGCGAAGGACCAATTGAAAGCGAGGGTCACCAAAATTTGGGAGGAAAAAATCCAATTTGAAAAAAAATTTGCGAATCGATTACATGCTGTTATAATTGTTAAAGGTTACTCTACAAAATGTTAATCTTCAAATTTTACAGCGTGTAAGCATTTCTTCCTATTTTGATTTGTACGCTTAATTTTGTGCAAGGTATTTGAAGAACTTTGAAGTCTTTTGATTTTTGTTTGTAAAAATATATGGATAAGCTTTTCTTACATTAAGATGAATTTTCGGTCTAAATGTATGCCATTTTCCAAACTCTCTGGAAAAAAGAACTTAATAAGAAAGAGCTAATAAGTTATATAACAATGAGTGGTGTGGCTTTTAATTCAAACCTTCGCTACATTGAATGTTAACCTTCTCCTTTCTTTCTTGATAATGGGTATTCATACTCTTTCAACAAGAAATAAGAGACAAAATGAACTGCAACTAATACAATGACTGACAGGAAGTGCACGTTGTGACTTTTAAAAGTAAGGCCCCCTTTCACTAGCCCAATAGCAAACATTGAGACTTTCCCGAGGGGATATAATTAACAGGTGGAGCTTCTGTAGGGAATTAGCAACACAGCAAGCAGCAATCTAACAATTCCGTATAGTTGCTATAGAATAGAGCATCACTATTGCTATTGTTTGAGAGATGGCTGCACGACTTTCATAAGCATTTATATTATTCCGAGCAGGGGAGCGTGTTCACAATTATATTTATTATTATTCTGTTTCCATGAATGTACTATGAATGGTTTCATTGTTGTCAGCAAAGCCGTCACCACCAATCTCATTCCGCAGAAACTGAACTCCAAAGGAACTTTATAAAACGTTTTTGCATTGAAATCCAGCTTGGCGTGAAATTTCCTGTGACTGTGAAGTCATAATATGATATCAACTAACCACTAGCACTTACAGGAACCAGCTTGGTAGCTACCAGGAGGAATAAGGCCAGCTAGTATAACAGCAACCAAGATAAATGAATGTGTTAATATTTAAATGAATAGAATATTAATTGTTTGCCCTGGATTCTCGCTTTCTTTTGTAATTCCAGTAAACAAAAAATCCCTTCATGAAAATTTGGGCATGGATTCGTATGGTAACGTAGATTTCATGCAGAAGATGTAATTGAAAGCCCGTATATACATACAATATTTTCAATAGTAGAGTCTAAGAGGATTTTGATTATCCTCGATTAAAATTGCAAATATTTTGAATATCTATTTTTACACAGGTTTTAGAAATAAAAGTGTGTTCCTATTATTGCCAATTAACCAATAAAATTACATAAACTGAAAACCACTGGAATGAAGCCACAAATTTTATAAATCAATTATTATTTGTGAATAGGTTCGTGTTCCCTGATTACAAATTCAGAAAATTAAAGGGAAAATTAAAACCAAGCTTTAGAATTTCATATTAAAAAGTAATGAGCTACATTAAAAAGTGTAGAAAAGGTGCTTCACAAGGATGACCCTTTAAAATTCTTTGTATAGAATACCTAAGAGATGATTTAATTTGAAACACAAATGGGACTCACAAAGGGTTTTACCGGTACAAAAAGAGCAGAAATAGTTGCTTTCAAGGATTTAGGTTTCTCAGTCTCAGGACGTGAGATAGCAAGAGACTTAAAAGATAAATTAAAAAATCCGGTTTATTCTACATACGTTGGGATGGCCTCCTTGTGAGAGTATCGTGGTAGCTGTGGTAGCTGTGGTTTATCCTATATGCATAGGGTATTGATCTTATTTAACTCAAAAAATCACTATATAGATGGACAAAGCCAATACCAAAGTTTAACGAAGAAGTGAATTTGTTATGAACTCACTCGAAGCATTTCGCCAAATAAGAGAGAGTAAATCTCTGCGTAAATCCTTTTCGATAATTTCAAAAAGTAAGCGAATTTACAATCCAAGGGGCAGCAAGTGTAAAAACTTGCCGTCAAGTTATGGCTCATAGCTAGGTGTGTACGTTGTCAGCAATTATTATCTCTGTCCATGAAAAGAAAACTAAAAAATAAACCTGCGCATATTGATAACACGTTGTCTTTTCGGCTTTTATCCGCAACAATGAAAAAGAACAACATTAGTGTTTTGTGGAATTGTCATTTCCAAAAATAAAAAACATTTTAATTTTCCAGCATTATCATGAGATGAGCCTTCCCATCCACTCTTCTAAGGTTGTTAGAAGTTGGATTCAATCAGAAGGCATTAAAATTGTCCTTGGCTATCAAACTTAAACATAAATGAAAACATTGTATCATCTGGAAATGTTTATGAATGTGGCATACATTGATCGAATCTATTCGATATACCTGGGTCCGAATTTGCTTGATTTTTAAAAAGATAGCATGTGATTCAACTCCAAACCGTCTTAAAGAGGTTATGTCTAAAAATGTTAAACATACTCGTTATTAATGTAAGAAACGTTACAAATAAATGTTTCAAAGCCATAAAATGTAAACATTTCATTAGTTTGTTTTTTTCTAAAATTTTGAAGGTGTCATCATCCTAGTCGAGCACATTTATGTCTTAGAGAATTAAAATTATCGTTTTGAATTTACCTCTAATTTTTTAAATTTGTAATGGGGAAATACCTGAATATTTATAGGTAGTAAACGTTTCTGCGTAAAAAGCATTCTCCAAGTAAAAAAAGCAAAAATCGATTACAAAACTTGTGACCTAATCCTAGTGGTTGGCAGTGTATGGTGTATGTACAGTTGTGTTCAAAAAAATAGGAGTGCCTGTTCTTTTTAGATTAAATCGTGACTCAAAAGTTATATAATTTTTTTAAATTTATTTTTTCTTTTGTACAAAATAAGTAATCCAGTCTTTTATTATTATGCTTAAAGACTTCTTTGTTTAAAACAAATAAGGTAGTAAAACCATGAATTTTATCAAAATAAAGCCAAAACGAATTGTTCAAAATAATAGGAGTAAACAAAATAAAGTATAAAAAACTAAAAAAAAATATTCAATATTAAGATATTTTTGTAAGTATTTTGTGAAAAATCCTTTGTTTTTTATAATTGCTGCACATCTGCGTGGCATAGAGTTCACAAGGGCCTGACAACGCTCAACTGGAATTTGGTTCCATGTTTGCTCGACTGCGTCCCACAACTGCCTCGAATTCAAGGGTCTTCGTCGAGAAACACCCCTTTTCACATCTGCCCATACATTTTCTATGGGATTGAGGTCAGGCGACTGAGCTGGCCAGTCCATGACCTCAACCCCATTGACCCGAAACCATTCCTTGGCAGACTTACTGGTGTGTTTCGGGTCGTTGTCTTGTTGAAATACCCATTTAATCGGCATATTCTAACTCGCATAAGGCAGCATCACAGTGGACATTATATCCACATAAACGCGCTGGTCCATCGTGTCAATGATTTGATGTATGGAGCCAACACCAGCATATGAGAAACTGCCCATGCCATCACTTTAGCACCTCCTTGCTTTACCGTTTTAATGGTGTACCGAGGCTTAAACTCGGAATTTTCTGGACGTCGGACGTATTGCCTAGAGCCAGTTCCACCGAATAAAATAATTTTGGTCTCGTCAGTCCACAAAATGTTTCACCATTTATCTGCAGGCCAATTAGCATGGCTTCTTGCAAATTTCAAACGAGCGGCTACATGTTTTTTTGTAAGCATGGGCACTTTTCGTGGACTGCGAGCGAAAAGATTGTGTTCCAACAATCGCCTTCTTATTGTTACGCTACTTACTGCCGGTCCTAGATCTTCCTGGATCATCTTAAAGGACGCAAAAGGATCCTTTCGGCTGTAGCGAACAACACGACGATCATCATTTTCACTCGTTTCTCGTTTCCGTCCCCTTGTTTCGACTTTTTTTTCATATTTTACAGCATTGGCGATCATTTGGTCAGAGCACCCTAACATCAACTTTATATCCTTTTAAGTTTTTCCTTCATTTCGCAACTTTTTTACGATTTCCCGTTTTTCGTCGGTGCAATGCTTTCCTCGGCCCACTAAATAATCAAACTTGTTTAGATATTCGATATTCCAGCTATTTAATATTCCTATTTTAATTTAGTTACTTACTGTTTGTTTTTTTTTAAGTTTTTGATTTTTTTTTACGTACAATATAACTCACACTCCTATTATTTTGAATAGCCTGATTGAGAGTAAAGATCATTTGATCTCTGGTTACAAATGTAAACGGTTATGAATTCCAAACTAGTTCATTGTTTTATCATCTTTAATGTCCCGTTATACTTACAGGTAGAGAAATGGGCTGATTACCAGTATACACATGGTAAAAAAAACACTTGAGCAAATTTTGTAAAAGCACTCCTATTATTTTGAACACAGCTGTATGTATATTGTATATGGGTAATTTAATTGAAAGTGATGATATTACTTTAATTATTCTTTAATTATATATATCCTACTATTAAGTGAAAATATCATATTTTGTGTAGTAATAATTACTGCAGAACTTTTCGCTTCTGTCTTTGACATTTTTTTGTATTTAGAAGACATGGAATTAATCTCGACTCTATCAGAAGATTTGTCCTTGTCATCGAAGTGTCATTTTAGATGAAAAGGAAAGGAAACATTTTACAACACGCTTTCGATTATTATTGTGCGTTTCAAAAAAAAGCATTCAATTTGTCAACGTAGATTTTGAAAGTTTTTCAGAGTGCTGAAATCTTGTATATAGTATTCTGATTGATGTTTGTTTGTTTATTTGTTTCTCTTTTGTATTTTATGACAGTTCACAGGCAGTTAAATCCATCAATCAATAATTTTTCCGAATTTTGCACCAAGATGTTTATAGAATATGATTTCAAACAAAAACATACAAACAAAATATTGTTAAAAAAATGTTGAAAATTGGAAAAATGGAAAAAGGAAGGCCACGGGTTGAAGCCAAAATACTGTGTTGGTTATAAGGCTGTTTTCATAATCCTGGATGTGAAATTTTTTTTACACTAATTTGCCTAAACAAAATACTTTAATGGCAAAATTCTTTAGGACAACATCCTGCAGTTCAAAATTCTGCATCTCAAAATGCGGTTAGTAAGCTTAAAAAAACATATATTATGTATTTCTACATTATCGACAAAATTTGTATTTACAGCATTTTAAATCACGGGATATTAAAAGCAGAATATTTTTGAGAATTAAGTATGGTATGAAGGTATACAAGCATTATTACCAAACAGTATCAAACAGAATTTGGATCATGCAGAGTTTTGAAATGCCCCCCGCATCATCACCTGCATAATCCTTGATTATTGTCAAAGACTTATTCAAAATTCTCCTGCATCGTCTTTCATATTGACATTTTTCAGCTTCTGTATTATTGTCAGTCTGCTATAGTCATCACATCACAATACTTTGTATATTGTAGTCCCATCATCTTTCCCATATTTAAGTGTATCTAAAAGGGTGGAGTGCAAGCAAGAAACATTGTGGTGTTTTTAAAATAATGAGTTTTAGCAATTCAAGTCGCACATAAGTGATCTCCTTTACATTCGGCTTTCATACTAAACCCTTCTACAAATTTGATAGGTTGCTATTGAATTTTAATAATGTAAATATGAGCTATTGTCTTAAAACGAACTGTGAAGGAAGTTAATGGTTACGGTTTAAAAAAAAGCTTTTATTAGAATTTATTCTCAGAGCTAATCATTGAAGCTGCCTTTTATATATGCATACATATACATACATATATATTTACTTTATATTGAACGAAATTTGATGGTTATGGTTTGGTTGCAGCATTTTTTAACTTCCACAGCTTTACATGCTTTGTTTTACTCTATGTGAAGAGAAAAGTGCACTTAATGTAGTGGTTTTAAAACCTCTTATGCTATTATCGAAAATGTTATTGAAGATATATTTTTTCTAAAAGCGTGCTGCAAATTTTAGCAAAAAATACTTTTTTCGTCCTTATCCTATTCGTTATCTTTTACAGATATTGAGTTTAACTAAACGAATGGTTTTTATCTACCCCATTCTTAATTTTCAGTTTAAAAATATACATAATGAACATACAATTTAAAGCACAATCAGCTATATTTTTGTTTAATATATGTAGATAGCGTTTGCGACAGTTGAGTTTTCAAAGCATTGAATTTTGCAGGTATTTTGATTTCCCATTGTACAATACTGTCAAAATGAGAATTTAATAAGCTTGTCTTACTCTGCCGTCGAGTCGTTAGTTCATATTAGAAGGACAACGATTAGAATCAAAAAGCTACTATGAAAAGCTCAAGAAACTGTCGTCATCGAAATAATTAAATGGATTAGAAGCTGTCGGAGACAAAACTGAACCCTGTGGCCCACCAGCATTTATTTCGGGGAGATCAGATCGAAACCCGTCCAATACTATTTCAATAACAAGGTCCAAAAATTAAAGGAGATTCATTAAAACCAAATGCACCATTTTAGATAAGAGAGTTCGATTCCAAACTCTATCAAATGCATTTGAAATATCAAGTGCAATTACCTTGTTAAATCCCGCCAGTAGATCTATTGCGAAGACGAAGATGTTTCTTAAGCTGTTTATTCATCAGCCCATGACCTTATAAAGAAATAAAGTCAATTCCAATTGACGATATTTAGAAGGGGAAGAGGTTTCGCTTTTTTTAGGGACAATCTTGTCAAATACTGTTTTACATCCATTCATAAAGAGACTTAATGGTTAGATGGAAAAGCGTGAACATCTCTTCACAACAATGTCGACATATTTAAGAGTACTTAACGTATTCTAGAAAGCGGCGATGACGTAGTGTTCCATTTTTTTACAAATTACTAGATTTGACTACCTTTGGGGCATTTAAGTGTGTTTTTTTTACTTAAATTTCCGTCAAACAACCACCGAGAAAGTTATAGTACTTAAGATGCAAATAACCATAAATTGAAATGTACCTCTTTCAGGTTTAAAATCTGTGTATCACCTTGAAAAATAGATATTTTTCGAATTCCACTTAAACTCAAATCACTAATTCACCCACCATATCCAACAAATTTCACATATGCATATGTATATTAAAGGCGTCAAACAGCTCACCATGGCAATTCACACCATTTATGAGGATGCGGCTTAACGCATACATTTCACATTCAGTTTGTAAATGATTAAGAGATGGGTGCCATTACCACAAACCATCAACTTCTATGCATGTGTGTGATGGAGAAAGAGACCTAATAAAATATTCATTGGATGCCATTTACGCAAAACTTCTATCCTTCAATCGTAGCATAGCCGTGCCGCCTTCATTATATTACAAACAACATGGTTATGGTAACACAAAAGGAAAACGGTAAATCCAAAAGCTACAGCTCGTCACTAATAGAAAACAAATAAAACGGCATGACATACATTCTAACAAAATTGTAAGAAAATAGGTCACACTTCTCTCATCGTTCTAACGCATTCAGATGAAAAACCCAATTTCATCATCGAAATAGAAATGAAAGAAAAGCGCACAGATAGAAAAAAATGGCACACATTTTAAGTGAAGATTAAACTCACATACATCAGGGAAAGATATTTAGAAATGTCCTTTAAACTTCGTTGGGCGCTTGAAATCCAATACGAAAAAGGATTTTTCAGCCTTTAAACGATATTTGTTTATAATTTTGTAACCTTTTGATGCCAAACCAACTCACAACAAATATGTAGAAATTTTCTATTACACTTGGTGGGTAGGTACATACAAAGGGTTCAGAAGGGCGTTTCATGGGAAAAGAACAAAATAGGAGAGGAAAAGTTTCACTTGGTATGGCGATTTTCAAATTTGAATGTAAGCTGAGGATATGAGTAAGGAAGAACATGGTTTTTTATTTTGTGCACCATTTTCACGTAGAACAAAGACTAAAGTGCCATTAGCAGTTCAGTGGACCCTTGTTGGTTCTGGCCATGATGTGAATGTGACCACAAACTTCGTTGAAAAGGTTAAATTTGCAATAAATGAGACAACTATTCTATTCCTGCAACAAACTGTCAGACAATAATGCTTAGAAAAACATTGTAGTGGCAACAGTATTTTATAAAACTTTAGTAATTTAAATTTAGTTCTGGTAACAAAATTCGATTCACATTATATTTCTAGAACAGAAAACTTCACAAATGATCTCAAATTTTACAAAACTATTCGGTCGTATTAAAATTTCGATGAAACTGCGAAATTAAGAGAAACGTATTTGTATCCATTTAGCGTCAGTTGAAATAAAATCTACAAATTAAAATTTTTTATTTATTGAGCTTACATGCGTATTTAAGAAAAAATCTTCAAACATTTTGAAAACAGGGCTTTGAAATTATGGCTTCTTACAATACTGTCATATCCCAAACAGAAATAATAATTTCAGAATAATCGGTGTGCCATAAAAGGTGTTGCCACAACTTACTCTTCTGTTTATTCGATAAATTTCCAAAAGTGTTCACTATCACTGTGAATTGTGTCAAAAATGAAATTGGAAGAACATTCGAAGTGCGATTTTAAAATGCATTATCATCAAAGGGGTATGCTCATTTTCGGCCCGGAGTGTACACCAATGAATTTGGTATCAAATTAAAGGTTGTTCTAAGCGGGATATATCTGCAAAAATATTTTGTCGATAACTCATGGGAGATCCGAGATATTTGAGATTGAAGTTCGAAATGTCCAACCATTAAAAATCAGCACTTTTTCGACATAAATGCTAATATCTTTGGATACAGAAAAGTTAGAAAAATCAAAAAGGTATTAAAATAAAGGTGTCAAAAATATCTTTTAAATGAAACTAAAATTACATTTCTATGATTTATATATTTTGAGTTATTTTTTAATCAAACTTTTGAATAACAGCATTTTTTAAGCAAACTTTTGTACAATAATATCTTTTAAAATCTAATGATTTTATTAATTTTTTTTGCCACCAATAAGTGGCTAAGTTCACAACCTTTATTTTCATATATAATTTGTTAGGGTTTCTTCAACAATTTATTCATTTTGACAATAATAATTCAAAAATATGCTCCTAAAATACAAAAAAATCTTATACCTAACACTATAATGTTAGAAGAGTAGCATGTGAGCGGTATAAGCTTAACATACACTCACGCTATTAAATATTTGTCAATAAGTTTTTTTCCGTTATATTTTTTGGTTTGATGCATATGATATTTGGTTTTTTGATGTGATTTCTTCTTAAAATATGTTTTTGACAAAAATGGATTTCGATTCAACTTTTAATGAAAATCCAAGTAAAGTAAATAGTTCCCAAGTGCAATGAAACGAACCTAGCTCAGGTGTGGGAAATCGAAGACAGGTATGGGTTAATTGCCAAAGGTCAATTCTACGTTTTAGATCGCATATGCTTTCATCAAATAATGAGAGACAAGTTGGAATAAGGAACATCGTAATTGAATGGGTAGCTCCTCTTCAGGTAAAATTAATAAAAATAGAAGACTCGTTATTTTGTGAAATAGCTTTTATTTTCATGCATGTTCTTAAAGGTGCATAATTCAGATCGAATTTGCCATAGACGTTAGGTGCGCGCTGACAGAATTTCAGGTCATACTACAATGATTGTAAATGCAGCGCAACCCGAATGCCCAATCACCTTACCACATCTCACAAGGGCTTCAGACTCACAAAATCATTGCTTTGTACCTGACTGTTCTTCGTCCGAAAGACTGATGGTTCTAGCATGGCTTAGAATTAAGTTATTTATTGATTTTAATTGTAATGTTCCCAAAAATTGCAGAATATGCAGATTTCATTTACAAAATGATTTATGGCATGAGATTTTGTAAAATAATTCTATTATCAACCATACTTTCACGTCTGACCATATTGAGGACTTTGCTACTTTTGTTAAAGAAAAACACAGCTTGTTTAACTTTAACGATAAAGAAGCAATTGTAATTTTAGTTTCATTTGAAAGATATTTTTGACACCTTTATTTTAATACCTTTTTGATTTTCCTAGCTTTTCTATATCCAAAGATATTAGCATTTATGTCGAAAAAGTGTTGATTTTTAATGGTTGGACATTTCGAACTTCAATCTCAAATATCTCGGATCTCCCATGAGTTATCGACAAAATATTTTTGCAGATATATCCCGCTTAGAACAACCTTTAATTTGATACCAAATTCATTGGTGTACACTCCGGGCCGGATGCCCCTTATAAAATGAGCAATCACCTTTGTGTTGATTAAATGATTTTACGATTTGATTGTTTTTTTTTTAATACTATCCCAAAAAATAAAAATAAATAGTGATTAGACGCTTAGAGTGACTTATTCAAACTTTTTGTGCTCTTAATTTATTTCAAATATTGAGTGACTCTTCCAGAGTCGATTTCGAACAAGTTCGCAGATTATTTTAAGACATATTTTGAAGATTTTTTCTTCTGCAATCACCTCTTCTCTTATCTAAGAATCATTCATCTTATATCAATAAATCTTTTGATTTCTAAGGCCTCTATGTGTGACCATATTTAAAACTAAATTAATGTTTCAGTCCTTGTCCTGATGGAATGCCATCATTAAGGTTGAAAAAATGTCTGTCTTATGTTTCACTTTCCTATCCATTGATTCTTTTTTTTTCAACGAGTTTGTGAAACATTTTGCGTTTCCAGATCTTTGGAAATAGTCATACCTAACGCAAGTCCATTAAAAAGTGTTACAAATTTAGTTACGAATTATCGGTCGATAGAGAAATTGTCTGTAATTCCTTGTCTGATGTGACTTAATGTCTTTTAATTGTTCTTCTGTTGTGTGTTAAAATCTAATTTTTGTTTGGAAGCATTCGAAAAGCACTCTCAAGTCGTTGCATCATTATAGACCTCAACAAGAATGTTACAAAGTCAAAATTCCTCTAAATAAATTAAGTAATATTGGACTTAACGGCCATATCGTTATGTGGAATTCGCCATATCTTAAAGAATAACCCTTCATGTCAATTTGATGTAAATTTTGGTGTACCCTGAGGGAGTCACCTTAGTTCATTGTTGTTTATTTCTGACCTTGGTGTTGTACTAAGCTCAAAACTAACGTTGGCTGATAACAATAATTATATTATAAAAAATGATTTTTCCGAGACTTCCGTGATCCTTATGTTATTAAAATTCTATATGTGTCTTTTGTCTGGCCAATTCTTGAATACGCTGGAGTTGTATGGGCCCCACACTATTCAGTTCATATTGATAGAATAGAAAGTATTTAACGTAGATTTTTTATAATGTTGTCTTCGTATTTTCCCTGGCCTGAAAGGCTTTTGTTAAGTCTAAGTACTCAAAGGCTTCCCTTGATAAATCTCTTTCTGGTCACAGATAGTATTTGATGTTCTGCTTTACATCTGGTGTACTGATCATACAATGATTTTATGTAGATGATATTTCAATCTGAGTGAGGATAGCTTAGAACTATTTTTAGCACATCGAACTATGGCGCTAATAGTCCTCTTAAACAAATTCTCTATTCTCATTGACAAATGACAATCTTAGATGTGCTGGCCTTAAATTTAATTTATTTGGTATACGAGTAAGTAGTTAAAAAAATTCTACTTTTAAGTTTAGAAGTAAATATTGTGAACTTAACATTAGCATTTAACGTATTTTAGAAATAACCATAATAATAATCATTGTTAAAGATTTAAAATGTATGTAGAAACCTCGAAATACATTTTCAAGTCTAGGGAAAATCTCGCTAATAGTTACATGAAAACTATGGTGAATTTACTACAAATAGCATTTTCAAAAATGTAAATATGTAATGTATGCTCTTTTGAAAAAGTCCTATTAACAATACCACAGTGTATTATATTCACCGTATAAGAGAAAAACGCCCTTGGTAATTTATTTACTTGATCATCAGCCCACACAAAAACATCTACAAACGTAGGTTTGTATATTTATAAACTACGATGATAAAGGTGGGACCATCATTTCGTTTTTTCTTTTTTTTGTTTTTGTTCATTTTAGGTTTTTTGTCTGTTTTAGTTGACGGTTTTCAAACATGAATTATGTATAAACTCGCATACAGTGTCCAAGGACCCATGATGTTTACCTAACCTATCGTTCTTAGTCATATAGATTCTAGTTGAAGAAAAGATATTGCCTTTGGGTTTCGTGATGTTATTATGAAGGAAATAAGTAAATTGTTTTACCTGAAATAAATACATACAAAGGACGTTTGCAATCTATATAGCACCCAAGGTTAATACTTTACAAAAAAGGGTTTAACAATCCTTGTACATTCAAGAATAATCACCTCATCAACATTTGCTGAATAATTTGTATTTGAATATTTTTGCATCAAATCTCTTGTACTCACGAAAAACCTAATTTAATTGCCTCATTTCATAGTCACCATGTCTCGTCCTTGTGCTGCTTGTGGGCCATTTCGAAAAACTATTTAATATTCGAGACCGACTTTACTTTATTTAGTCTGCCAAAAATAATTTGCTTTTTGAACAAAAAAAAAAATTAAACAAAACCTTAATTATTTAATTATTGTTCTCAGCAAGGGTTTTGAGAGGTTTTTGTTGCAAGTCAGGTGGGTAGATATATCTGTTTCTATTGAATATAAATTTAATTAGCTTTTGACTTGAAATTGCATAAATACATAACTTAATTCGGTCGAATAGTTGAGTTTTTAGTTTGTTTATGTTTTGAATAGGTATGCAAATATTGATCTATGAATGGGACGATGTTGTATGAGTATACAGGTTATCCTGGTTACAACCAATAGAATTTATGAAAACATTGTAAAAAAAAAACAAAAATCTTTAAACAATTTCAATTTGAGATTTTTGAAATTGAAAGAGAAATATAACTAAACTGCACAAATTTAGCAAAAAAAAACACAACATCGCTTGAGAACATTAAAATGGTTTGATTTGAGCCTGATCATGTTTAAGCTTCCGTATCTTAGCATTTGTTCGTTTTTTTAAGTTCAAAGTTTTATAAATAGTGCCAAGTCACATCTGGAGTGATAATGTTCACCAATTTAAGTAGCATTTTTGGAAAACAAATATTTTTATTTATAAAATATATAGATTTCATTTTTGTAAGATGATTATCTTACAACAACCAAAACATTTAGCATAGAAAGAAAAAGTTTTAAAGTCAATGCCTTCACTTACTCACGACATGTTCGAAAATCGAAAATCAATTATTACTGATTTTGTGTAGTAGTTTTTGTTGTTTTTTAATTTCTAAAAAAATGACTGCAAATAAAACTATTTACATTAAAATGTTACTGAATGTTGAAAACAATATTTTTAGCAAGTTCAAATTAAAGTTTAAATGTTTATGTATTCATTTTTTATAAAAATAAACGTTACTCGGTTTTTCTCAAAACTTTACCAGGTTTAAAAAATTATTTTTTGTTGCATTCAATTATTTTGCAGGTACATTTATTTTCTTAGTAAAATATTCGCGGTGACAAATATTTTTGTTTTGTAAGCTTTTTTGATTTATAAAAATACCGTTAATTAAATTTGTTTTCTAACTTATACTAGTTTAATATCACGTTACATTATGCTATTGGTTCGAGAGATATTTTGGGTCGATCAAAATGTTCCTTAAAATGTTGAGAAAAAATGTTGTACAATAAATCGGATTGATTGCGAAGTTCAAAATTAAAATCAAAGATTTTAGTTTTATTTGAAATTTTAAGAAAAATACGAATTCGAAAAACTGTTACTTAATTTTTCGGTTTTAAGAAGTCATATTATTAATCAATTTTATAAACAAGTATAATTTCTACTTGAATTTATATAAAACACCCTGTTTTTGAATCAGAATAGTCTTCATTGTATTCAAATCCGTGAAACTACCATAAAGTGTAGGTTTAGAGAAATTGAGAGAAAAAGATAGGTATATGTAGGATTGTAGGTACTTCATCTCCATATAACAACAACAAAAAATAAAATTGAATTTTAATAGGAATCTTTGAATACATTTTATATGGTGCTTTTAAATTCACGAACATTAAATTGAAATAAATTCATGAAAGGATGAAGTTGCCTTGAATCATTTCCAAATTGAATTGTAAATCTTAAATTTTCTTTGTGTCTATACGATTTTTGTTTTTTAAGCTAAAGCTTATAAATAAACGAATTGGATTTTAATAGAATACAAAAACTTTTGAAGGTAATAGATGTATGTATGTACACATAGAAAAATTAAATAGGTTTAAAACTGTGGGCCGTTCTATCTTTTTGCTGTGTTTTCATACTTCAGTATACTTGTTGCAGTTAAATGAAGTGACAACTGAAGACATCCGATATTGCAAAGGATAGTAACATTGTATTTCGCAGTATAAGTATAGTAATTAGTAGGTGAGGTAGATACTGCACAATATTTGAACTTTAAGCAAAATTTAGGGCACTATCAACAAAGAGAAAAATCAGTGAAAATACATTTTTATCCTTTATAAACAGTGCGGCAGATATGTACCTTGATTAAGGACGGTTCCTTGCTGTCGAATATTCTATTCCTACTGCCATCATTTTATTCAACAACGACTGCATAACAACCGAGCTGAATATGTAGAATACATATACGAATGCATTCTCGTATACTAGTTATGGGGGTTTCAATTTAAATCTGCTATATGTTCAACATGTCCGAAATATTAAACTATTCCGATACATAACAGGCTAAAAGGTTTTTGACCACTTATGCTCATACCCAAGCCCCTATCCAGCCAAATGTAGCATTGTTGGCTGGTGAGAATAATGACAGAAGTTAAATTAATTGATTATGCCATATGTACTCTCACCTCAGTTATATATTAATCGTTTAAAATGGTTAGAATTTCTTGCCAAATTTAAAATATAATAATTTAATTAATATGCCACGCAATCGGTTAGTTGGCTCCGCAATTTTTAGCTTTGAACCACAATCATTTATATTTAAGCCTTATGTGTGGTATACATGGTGACTGAATTAGTGTGTTAAATTTTGTTTGGTGTTGGCACCTAGGAGCAATAATTATTTCTCAAATTTTATTATAATTTTAAATTCATTTACAACCTTAAAACAAAAAAAATTGGTATTTCTCTAAAATAAAAATATAATATATGCGTGAAAGTCAAAATAAGTGTATTATTTATTTGACAGTGATAAACCCATAATGGCTTATAAAACGTATGAGTACTTTATTATAGTTTTAAAAGAAAAACAACTTAGTCGATTCAGAATTTAGAATAAAAGTCATATATCGAACCAGCACGCTACATACACCGATACCAATCCTTAAGATAACGCTTGTATATCAAATTGTGTACTTTTTTTAATTTTCGTAATATCTTTTAAATTAATGATACTAATAACATAACCAGTTGCATTTTATTTGCTTTGTAAAAAACACTTTATTTTTAAAACTGAACCTGTCTACTGTACAAAAATTATGAAGTAATTGTATAAGAATACCAATTTTACAATTTTTTTTTAAATTCAACATGCTGTCAAATGAATTTTTGTAATATGCAAGTTGTACAAGACATAGAACTGTTTGCATGTTAATATCAGGATTTGCTCTGAGGAGGTGCAGTTAAGTTACTAAAGTTTTTGTAATTTTCTTGTAATGAAACAGATTTTTATTTTAAGGACTTGAAGATTGACAGTTGAAAGCTTCCAAATACTAACCGTACTAAAACAATATTTATCCAAAACTAAAATTATCTCTAAGTTCCAAAGGTTTTTAAGTCAAAAAGCAATGTTTTATTAGTTGGTAGTAGTTTTTTCTTTTGTTGATTTTCATTATTAGAAAATTGTCAAACAATTTTTCGCAAAGTATTACCAGATATATGTATGTACATATTTGTACCGTAAGGCCCTCGAGACATAATGAAGTTTTTTCTATTAAAAAAAAAGCCATGATGATGACTTTATAATGAGTTGAATAAAACAGCATTTTTTTCTCTTAGATATTTTTTATCAACAAAAATTGCTAAACATACTTAGTGCCAAAAAAAATATTAATTGATATTTTGGAGTGTGTTTTTTTAAACAGTTCGATATTATTATCTATTAAGCAAAATCTAGTACCCGTGGCGTGATGGTTAGTACGTTGGACTGTATATGGAACGTTGTACTAAGACATTTATCTATAGATGTAATTGACATTTATACCATCTCTTAAATAATGCATATTATCCAGTGCATTAAAAACCGCTGTGGATCATCCTCTCCCGAAAAAGGGAAAGGACAACTCCAACCCGTCAAATCTTCGGTCCATAGACCTTCTTCCGAGCTTCTTCCGAGTGGGCTGCGGACAACAAAATAATTCCGGTAAACAGTTTAGGTTTAAGGCGGGTCATGCTCATGGCACAATATATGCTGCGTCTTACATCGTTTCTGATATCCAATGGAATAAGTTAAAACAACAATGCACAGGTGCTGATTTGGTTGATTTGGAAAAGGCTTTTGATAACATATGGTTAGAGGGCCTTTACCTTAAACTTGTTATAAGCAAACCATTGTTTGATATTCTAAACGATAGAAAGTTTGAATTCAAAAGTGGCAATGTAACTTCTACCACAACATCATTCATATTCACCAGGGAGCAATTTTCTTCAGCATTTACACCAATGATCTTATAGGTTGTCTTACAAAAACAATTGCGTACGCCGAATATCTAACTGCATTTGATCTGACGAAACGGCTGTTTTACAGCAGTCGGCTTGGCCACAGAGTTTAGGTTATTTGCTACATTGCCCTTAAATTGCTGATGATCGTTTATGGTTGTCCTGTGTGGTTCAACTTTGCTCCTACCCAGATGTAGACGTTTCTGGCGTTCGAACGGTAGTGTTTACGACGCTGTACAGGCGTATATCGAACGACCGAATCTTCTTTTGTGCATTAATATGCCAAAGAGGTCCTATACAATCGGGCTCTAATCGACAGAATTCACAATATCGTTATAAAACTCGTTCGCGGTCACATTGCAAGAGCTATGTCTTCGCCCAACAATATAATTTTCGGGGCGTTCTATCCGAAAGACGAATATTTCCTTCTACCAGAGGTATTCCTCCATTTAGATGGATGCGGTCTGATACAGGATAATTTGGCAGTTCCACTAATCTACCACGTCAGACGACAAAAAGGTGGAAAAACGACTCCTGTACAATCAGAGCCCCTTCGGCTCAGTAGGCCTGTGTCCGAAATGGACGAACAATTTTAAGCCTTGGCCGGGTTATATACTTATTTTATAGTTTAAGGATTTATTATAAAAAAAACATGAAATAATTAAAATAAAATGAAAAAAAATATTGAAACTAGTATTTTTTAAATTTTCTAATAAATTCAAAAATAAATAAAATGGAATTACAGTAAAATAGATCTTAGGGCCGAAAGACATTAAAATTAAGTATTATTGTTTAAATAAGAAAGTCCGTATGACACCAGTAAGTTAGTTGTAAGTTATGGTTAATAAGTTTCACATAGGTGAAACATTATTCCTAAAATCTAATTTGGAATCATTACATTACATTACATTTCACATTACTCAGCACATTAATGTGCAGAGTAGGGAACAAAGCACCTTGAGCAGCTAGACTATGTAAGGTGATAACAACACAAGCCATTAATACAAGACAGAAGGACAGAAGAGAAAAAACAACAGAAAGAAAGAACACATGACAACAGCACGCGATAGGTTTCGAGACCATCCCCCATCTTTCTACTAACCAAGCTCACTGATGCTTGATTTCGGTGATCGATGGGAACCGAAGCTTTATCAGTGACTAGGCCGTTACCTTATTCGGAATCCATATCCAAAAAGGTGAGACATTAGCCCCACCAAAAAAATTGTTGGACTTTTGTAGGTAGTAAACTAGGCTTGCAAGAGAAAGCAATCTTATGGGACGGAGCTCCTTGAAAATCATTTATTGAATTTAACTAAGACATTGTATTTATTGATCATTGATTGATTTCAATCACCAATCATTTGACCTTAAGCAGACTGCAATACTTTTGTGTCCAATCATTTGGCTCCAATCATTTGAGACTTCACGCATTCTTTGCATTCACTTGCATTAATTTGAAGTATGTGCACTCTTGCAAGCGTGGGTCCAAAATTAAACTCTGGGATTTATCTCTCACCTATTTGGGACAAAAAGCCCAAAAGTTTAAATTCTAACTTATGTTAATGCGCCATTCTTTAATGGTATATCCTTGAATTAATTTCCGTTATAATGTGGTCTTTGCATGGGTTTATTTGCATATCTTTAAATATTTATAAATATCTACCTGTAGTTTTAATAATCCCAAGTGTGCTCTTTAGTAAATTATACGTCATTTCATATGTTTAATAAAATTCTCACTTTTCTCCTTAATTTGACGCTTTTTGAGGAAAACTCTGAATTGAGGAAAAAAATAAAATAAGATAAAGGAAGAATAATACGCATTTGGCTTTTGGCAAAAAAGTGTAGACTCATTTTAGCATTCCAATTTGAGCATGTTGTGTCACCTTCAAATCCTACACCACTTTCAACCCGCTCCTATCATCTCAACTTAACGTCTTGAGGAAAACCATCATGAATATTATGATAACCATATGTTTTTGAATCATACTATACTCATTCATATCATATATGTACGAGTAAGTGAAAAGTGAGCAACAAAAATATGAGCTTTACATATTAAGACCTTAGTTGTTATGTGTTGCTGCTGCGTACTTTACATAATCCCTACACCCTGTGTGTTCAAGTGTTAATTGTAAAAGGCATCTTTTATCCTGACGCTGCTGTATATGTATTTCTTCTTTTAAGCCAAAGGGATCTACCAATGTGAGTGTGAATTTATTTATTATTATTGCACAATATGTGTGCGCATAAATTACAAGCAACAACAAACAAATTCACTCCTTTTCATTCGTTGTCTGCATGTATAATGTGTATATTGTTCTTCTGGAAGGGAGACATTTACACGACGACGAAGACGATGTTGTCTTTTTAATTTAAGTTTATTCTCCTTAAGCGAAGAAGAATAATATTTGTTTTAAGCATTTAAGGTACTTAAGTAGATGAAGATACAAGTTGAATATGCAAGATCTCTGCATCCAACCATTCTTATGAAGAATAAATTAGATAAGAAGATACATATCATATTTTTCTATTTTTTAAAATATGCCTGCGCATAAAGTTTTTAATTAAAACTAGTAATAATTCTTTAAACTGTAAATTAGTAGTTGAAATAAGCTCTGTTTATCGCGCCAATCTTGATATCTCTTAGGTCATATATATGGATCAAAATACACTTTGGAACTCATCGTGAAGTTTCTCTTTAAACTCTAAATGTTGTTCCAAAGCCATTCTTCCATTTTCATGTATTTTTATTAACAATCAAGTCAAGAGTACATTTTTGAACAATTATGATGACATTTTTGTTTAAGAATAAAACCCAATTTATTTTAAATGAATGCAATTTTGTGAACTTTTTGGTGTTACTCAACAAACAGAGGACAATATCATATCTCAATACTTGCAGTGGATGGCGCAGCAAACCCAAAAGCAATAAATTTTAATAGTGTCCTATACTAACATAAAGCTATACCAACCCATTAGTTATGAAGCAAGACATGATTTGAATAATGGTTGACTGGTTAAGTTATATTTTAACAAATAAAAAAAACCTAAATTGTTAGATAAAAGACTCAACTCTACAAAGTATTAAATTTCTCTTTTCCTACTTGAAAAGGTTCGATTAAAAATTCTAGAATACTTTTAATGTTTTCTCTAATATTAGAAAGTTTTTATTCCTTTAATAAGTCAATGTTTATGTGGAACTTTTGTTAAAACTAGTGCGTGTTCAAAAAATGTTATGGAATTTTTTTTAAAGGTGTTCAAATTAACTTAAAATAAAATGATTTTGTTTATTGTTTTTTAAAAAAGAAACATAAGAAATGCGATTAAAAGCAGCATTTTTAATTCGAAGTTCCAAGTTTTTTAGTAATAAAAAGACTAACATTAAGAACCTATCAAAGTCCAATTAGTTTAGAAAAGTAACAAACTAATGGGAAAAACAAGCTCACAAAATAAGACAACTAAAACGGGATACCGACATAATACCCAAGTTCAAAATTTCCAAAAACAAAATCCCCACACTTTAAGAAATCCACAAATTCGTTATCCCTAAGCGTAAAATCCCCAGGATCTAAGCCCCCATACACATAATCTACAAACGAAATCCCCGAATCTAAAATTTGCAATTGCCGCCGCCCTTCATTGTTAGTTTTCATCATTTTGATACTGTGTGGGGCATTATTAATTTTAACGAAATACATTTACTTGATTACAGGATCTACTTCGCTTTTCAAGCTCTACTTTATGTATTGAACAGAATAGTTAATAAATACATGGCAATACAACAGATAAGCTACAGCGTTTGGGTAAAAGATGGCACTATTGTTTCCAACAAATTTTTAACGTCAGTAATTACGATCTGAAGGAACTTACTTTCTTGGTTTATTGAGTATTAGTTTAAGATTGGGATTAAATTTCATTTTCAATTAAATAATTGAATAATGATTGGTTCTTTTTTGAAAAACTAATTTAAGCTCAGCACCATATTTTTTTATAAACTTACCTTTTCTAAAATCATCTGCTTATTTTTTCTTTTGATTTTTAATCAGAAGTCCGAACCCTAGTCATCGTTCTACTCATGACAAGTCTTTAAGCAAGGATTCAATATATTTCGAGTATATTTAAGAAATTATGTTTGGCGCCAAACATAGTCTCTTAGATATACTCGAAATATGGTGGATCTGTACTTAAGGATTTTGATTTCGTAGATTTTAAATTTGGGAATTTTGTTTTGGAAATTTTGGTTTTTAGGATTTTAGATTTGAGGATTTTGTTTTGTTGATTTTGGTTTGGAGATTTTAGATTTTGGGATAACGTTTTGGGTATTTTGTTTTGGTAATTTTGTTTTGGGGATTTATGCTATGGGGCTAGGGTATCTAACCCGTTATATTGCATTTGTCATTTGCAAAACACTCAAAATCGGCAAAACACATATTTTAAGTTGTCAACATTGTCAATTATTACACGGAAGGAAGTGTAAGGCATTTATGACAATACTAGTATGACCTGGAGATCTATACTAAAAAAGTATCTGTGATATACCTATATTGTCTTGTAACAACTCCTATACGAATGGGATTATGTACTATACTGTATGATACCACAATCTTTGGTTGTAACACATGGGCGCATAGTACATTTGACGAGACAGCATTGCTTTCAGCCCCATGCTATACCGGAAATGTCGCAATGCTACTAGTTTTTCCCGTCATAATTTTTGGCGTGATAATCGATAACTATATTGGATAGTGCATGGGTATTACTACTGTATCGATATATTTCTACAATAATAAGGGATATAAGGGATATAACAATAATGGATAGACTTTTCTGCTAGGAGCATTGTACATGTCACCAGTCAGTATGGGCCTGACTCCCATACTGGCATTATCGTATCGGCTATAACTTCTGTCGACGTTACTATTCTCCTTATGGCCAAATTAACTATGCTTACAACTTTTTATCCAATGGAAATCTTCTAAGTCATACAGTATTGCGTTCACACCCATACTGACGTTGTAATATTCGCAATGTATTTCTTTCCGTGTATGTGACAGGTTTGACTTTTAAACAAGGTGCAGTGCATTACTGTTTGAAGAAGTTTTGCGCTTGTCAGTAATCAGATTTTTAAAATATATCGGAAGTTAAATTGAATTGATTCAATTATTGTAATCCTTTGAACGATTCTTGGTTTATATATTCGCAGCTGCTTTACAAATTCCCTTTAGCATTAAATGTGGTTCAGCACTCGATTTTTAAGGATGATATCATTCAAATCATCGTTCTAATTGCCATTTACAACCATATAGTCGAATATCAATTCTTTCCTAATCATCTTTGATGGCTTAGTTGCTTCGTCCGTTTCGAATCGTTCTAAATTTACACCAAACTGCATATGTTTTTCTGTGAATTAACGATACGTCCTTTTAGACTGCTGAATTTTCAAAAAAGCCTCAAGAACTAAAACTTGCACAATTTTTAGTTTGTTTGTTTTGTTTTGGAGAGCATATTTTAAAAATTCAGAAGTAAAAACAGACAAATTATAAAACCTTTGGAAATAAAGATTAAATGTACCTACATCAATTATTTTTCGGATTTTTAACCGCCACGGAATGCAGCATGTTATTTATTTTTATTCATTTGTCCGAAAATTAGAGAGTTGAATATTGAAATAGCAAGAGGCGAAACTATTGTAAGAGATCATTGGGGCGTGTTTTAAGTTTTTCGTATGCTATACTTTTTCGCTAAAGTGGTTTTTAATGTTTTTTCTTCTTAGTTTTTTCAATATTCCACCTCTGTTCTTTCATCCAACCAGCATCAAAGTAAGAAGGTTGGGTTTAATGCGATTTATTGAAAGATAACTTGTCTGCACACTTTCCGAACTTTTTGTGGAAGGCGATGTGCGGTGGCAATGGCTAAACTGCTGTCGTGAACTTCAGCAGAGTTAAAAATCATCATCACGCTACGATAATTATCTGCTGAATATAAGACTTAATGACTTAAACCTTAGGTTAAGGGGAAGCAAGCAAAAAAAATATAAAAAGAGCGAAAAAGGTTGCCTTGTAGCGGATTATGATGAGGATGATGTTCGCAAAGGATTAACATTCAGTTTGGGTACCTTTTCGCCTACCAAATTTGTAAGCAAGAAACTTTTTACCTATTTTTATAATTACCGGAAAATCATTTGCACGTTCTATATAGATGATTTTAATCTCTTAAGGTCTGAAAAGTAAGGAACATCATCATCACCGCCATGCTCCTGTTAATGAATGTCCTTGAAGTATGTATAGGTGTATCTTTACTTGGAAAACATTTTTCCGCTTCGAAAGTTAGTTTTGGTTTTTATTTAATTTTAATTTTGGGGTTTTCAATTTATACTTGTTCTTAAGCACTGAAGTTTCAAAAAGGAGTACTGGAAACGTCCCTATGAACTTCTGTAAAAAAGCTGCATGTTAAAAAGTATTAGATGTATTATGTTATACCTATGATAATGTGCAACGGAAATTGACATAGCAACGCATTTGGGAGATTATTGGAAACTTGTAGGATTTATAAATTCTTAAGAACTTATGAATAAATTCGTCGTAGGAAATGTTTTTTTTTAACAAATTTTACAACTGAACTGAACTAAGCACTTCTTTCTTCTTTGATCTATGACTTAATATTGTTATCCCAATATCAAGACCTTACACTTACAAAATGCAACATAATTATACCTATAACGTACGAGTAGTTATATTTTATTTAAGTTCATAATTTCTCGGTGCCCGAATAATTTTGTGTAGAAATTTAAACAAGGATTGAGAAATCCAAAAAATGACACACGCAAACTATTTATTAATGACATACACAAATACGTTTTTGTAAGTCAACGAAAAAAGTTATTAAAATTCATTGTATACGAAATGCATTCATATATTTTATGATACGCATTCATTTATGAAAAATAAAATAAAATAAAAAATATGAATAGTCAATTATCTGATGTTTACTTCGATATATTATCTGGGTGTAAAAGCTGTCAGAATCAGCATCAACATTTTTTACGAGCACCGAGGCAAATCTATAAATAATTCAGTGCAGTGGTCACTTGTAAAAGGGACTTCAATCATTCATAAATAAAGTAAAGTGCAATAATTAATTAATAAATAAAATACCTAGAGGACTTCTCTCTTAGTCATCATAATTTTTGAAGTGGCCTCTGATGTGATTCCTTTCAAAGAACCTATTCAAGCAATGAGATTAAGGATACCGATGAAAACATGATAACAAATGCGACCGTTAATCCCCATAATTCGAACATTTCATGTTGCATTTAAAATGAGCTAAAAGTAGGTAAATGCGATGATGGGTAGTAAAGGAGTAAGTCGATGTTGAAATCGCTTTTAATTAACTGAGTGGTAGCAAACATACAATTTTCGCTATAGAAAAAATACACCTATACACGATTGTATACATCACTCTATATTTTAAGGTAATGAAGAAATCCATATGTAGATACCGAAATGTTCTGATCTTGAAAATGCACTATCTAAACTCGTAAGGGGTAAATGAAACAACAACAATACCTATATTAAGTCGCTTTTGCAATTCACTTTAAGACGTGATTGTGTTGTGTTATTTAAAATGTATACTTATTTACTTTAGTTGGCGCTACAGTCCGGGACGGATCTGAGCCTAAGCCAATATGCATCTTCTTGTACTGTGCATCCTTCGTGATTGGATTCGAGGACCTTCCGGGCATATAGTGTTGATGTCCATTCGCTCTACATGAGCCATCTAATTTGTTGGCCTTTAATTCCTTTAACCAAGTCAGTGTCGCTGCACAGCCCGTACAGTTCTTCGTTGTATCTTCTCCTCCAGTCTGCATCTAAGCATTCGATACTAAAAATCACCCAAAACACTCACATCATTCCAAGACAGTCTCTTTGACTGAGTTTAAACCTTAAAGCCATAAATGAGAATCAGGATGATAAGAGTCTTTTAGATGGTCGAGAGAAGTCCTTACTACTCCATTGCCTTCTAAGTCTAAGGAAGCAACTATTTGCAAGAGCTATGCTCCCTTTAATTTCAGCGCAAAGTTATAGCTGTCCATTGTGACGTTTTGTCCAAGACATCGTTGTTCAATTTACTTTTTTGATGACCGCATATACCCATCTTCTCCACTTTCAGCCCCCCTTAAAAATACACCAACGACATCTTGCTTTGATCTTCGTCGTATTCAATTAATTGGATAGACTCTAGTGTTGACAGTTGATGTTGACATAGTAGCATGACAGTGCTTCGATTTGTCTAAAACCTATTTTGACATCAAATACATCGATGAGATCTTTTCCGACCTTAATAGAGCAGCGTGCGTTCGACTAATATGGTGATAGTCTTGTAATACGGCAGAATGCATCTCTAATGCAATCATGGGTACTGCATCTATCGAGTAATTGAGAAATCCTTCAAGATTAATTTTTTTTTATTGAAAAGTGCTTTCTCAAATAATCCGATAGGATTCTTCACAAAAACTGTAGGTCCCCTCCATCCCAGAAATGACTCGCACAAACAAATGTTTGAAATTTGTAAGTCACAATTTTCTAGTTCTCTACGGACTGTTTCACAACCTTAATTTTTCTTATGATAATACAAGGTGCAACAAATTTTGTAAACCATTATTCCCTTAAAAATTTAGTTTCAGACTAATGTAAAAGCTTAAACAATTTAGAATTTAGAACGGCAAAAGTTAAACTTATTTGACTTCCAGTTTTTTACAGTATTTTTGAATATTTCTAAGTTAATTTTATTTATTGTGGTTTATGAATAAAAATGCTCATGTGTAAGTCCCAAAAACTTTGTAAATACTTAAATTTAATAAAAAAGTTAAAACTATTCTATTTGCGATTTGATTCAATAAATAAATTGAAAGCTTTGATGTTCCATGGTTTTAAATTGAATTCCCTGCAAAAGTGAAATTTTAATTAGCAAGGAAATTAATTTGAAATGATTGTTGAATTTTATGGATACTTTAATAGAATTTTATAATTAAAAAATATCCTAGTGGTACATTGTCAATCATAACATTTTGAAAGAAAAATAATCTTTTATACCACACTCATAGAGTAAACTTCCACAAAAACAACAACATGATTCAATAGTTTTGTTGTATTTATTAATAGCAAAATCATCCACTCAATTTTATTGTGTCATAGACACTTTTAGTTTCAAAAGATATAACATTTTATAATTTGTTTGTCATCCATCAAATTTTCACTAAAGGCTTTCGCACTGCCATTAATATCGAAAATTGATTCCCTGTTCTAAAATACCCTTCCTCCTTCTCTTAGCAAACAAAAGTGTCTAATATTTTACAATTCACTAATGTGCATTTTTTAACATTTAGGTATACCTACATATTTAATTTTATATTCACTTTGAAAATGAGTGAGCTCATATTAATTTTTTGTGCTATTTTATCCATATCGAATAATTTATTATTTTAACTCAATATTATGTTTTGTATTTATGGGTTTAGGTACCTTCTTCAAAAATTATTATCTTATTTCAAAGCTCGTAGCAACGACTGTACCATCAGCACCGATAGCTATATGCTTGGTGTATACTCAAATGAATTATCAATAAAAATAACTCTATTAAATAAATAAATTAGGTGGCGCAACAGTCCATGAAAAACCAGGGCCTAGTGCCTTGCAACTCTCAACCATTCCGGTGTTCGAGTAATGTTGTCAGAGATGGTAGGGGACTACTAAAAATTAACTCTATTAGTTTTTAAAAAATCTTTCCGTTTAATAAATTCAAAGGGACAAACTTTATTGTTAAACATGGTAATTTTTCAAATTAAGCAAAAACAAATACCGTCCATGTTCAATGTAAACGCACTCCACTTGCATTTATTCAACATTAATAATACCAAGAAATATTTGGGATCCTTTAAAAGTGCCATAGCTTGTTATTTTGTATTCCCTAGCTTAAAATAAGATTTTGAATAAAATTATAATATTTCTGGCATTGGTGCTTTGGCCATTATTGTCGAGATATTCACACGCACATTATTAAATACTAGTTCAAAAACTTTTGAAGAGTCACTTCCACTGGAAATTATTGCAATCGGTCCGATTTGTCGAAAATGTTGAGATTTGTTGACTTTTCAAAGTCCCCAGAATATACAAAAATCAAAGATTTCCTATGTGTGCGTATGTACTTTAAAGTTGTTCCCGGTTTGTTTCGCCTTGTTCCAAAGTTTTTGTTGTGTTAGGTTGTTCTTGCTGTTAGAAATTTGTGGGCCTCTATGATCAAAATTTCAATAGATATGGGCAATATTCGAAAAAATTCCAGCTCTCCTCTCTTCAAAATTCTAACTTTTTATATTTTTAATATTCTTAAAAGTGTCTTAAATGTTGTTCCAAAATATATATTTTAAGATATAGCCCCGCATCAACTTCAAAAATGCAAATTTTGTGAGCAGAAACCAAAAATTGCGTTATAAAATACTGTTTATATCTCAAGATACTAATATCGAAATATGCGGATGATGAGATGAGATGCTTCAAAAATAATTTAATGCAACACAGGAGAACGTTTTTGACATCTTGTAAATGTTAAGAAAAAATCAAAGTAACAGTTTTCTTACCGCAAAAAAAATCCAATAGTCAGTTTTTTTTAATACATTTATAGAAAAACTGATTTATAAAAACTATAATTCGATTCAAATGTTTCAAGAATAAACGAAGATATTGATATAAAAATGTAATATAAATTTTGTTGTTAACTTATTATATTGAAAGAAATAAAAACTTTCAAAAAATGCCGCTAAGATTGATAAAAATTGATTTTCGAGTTTTAGTTCTAAACAAACGTATTTGTCAAACTTTTTTGTTTGCAGTGTGCTATTCCATTTGGATTTTGATCTACGTGTTTTTTTTTGTCATTTGCTTGTTGTTTAAGCCTTACTTTAAAAATAAAACAATAAATAATAATGAATATTCATCTACTGTTTCGTTACAAATATTAAATTCAGTTAAAAGTTTAAAGTTTTTTAAGAACCAAGAAGGAACATAAGAAAAACATCCACAAAAGAGAAAGTTCTAGAAGTGTAACTTAAATCTACGAAATATTCTCTTTAGGTAAGGAAACTAATCCGGATACAATATGAACTTCATCTGCTTTTCGATGCTCTCCATGATGGTCTTGTATCTATCTATTCCTATGTAGAATGTAAACTACGCCAACAAAATTCACATTGTAATGCAATATTCTTTTTCGAAACTATTAATTCAATAATCCAAAAATTACTTAAAAAAAGAAGTATTGAAAGCGAAGAAAATTGTAACTCTAATATTGGATTAAGTTAAAAGGAGAGAAAATATACGGATACGTCATATCTGTCTAGATATCGAATTATGTCTTTCCTGTTTTACTGTCTGCTCCAGAGCAGCTGATGCTGTTCCTGGCTGATAACGTTATAAAGTAATATAAGGTATCTGTTCTGCAAGTATAGATTTAATTTACCCCAGACCCCATTTCGTTCGTCGTTACTTGTTTCCCGCACCAAATATTTTGCAAGAAGATGAAGGGAGTAATTCAAAAATAGATGAAAAACGCAAATGAGAACAATTTTTTTAAAGTGATGTATGATATTTTAAATTTCACCAAAATCCCATTTTTAGAGTAATTATTCGTGTTCAATACACCATCATTTCAGGTTTGCAGTCAGTATTGGGGAGAGATAGCAAATGCTTGGATCACTCAACCACTTCCCATTTTCAATCGAGCACATTGCTATAATGACGGTCTGACGGGGACACATATTATTTTGTACGACCATAGTGTTCTCATCACCATTGAATCTCCCGGGGTTAATGCCGATGCCACATAACTAAGAGCAGGTCGTGTAGTGAGTCGGAGTAGTTCTAAAGCAGTGCATAGGGGCAATCTTTTTATCTTCGCACCAAGGCAAGGCTTCGAATTTTGTTTGGGGGCACAAAGGAAAGGCGACATCACCTGTCCGTTGACACTATACCCAAATAGGGGCAGCAGCTAGTATAGCCTTAATATTCACACCGAATCTATCTTTTGCCCGGTTTCGACACGCAAAGTATTATCGGGGTATTGTTCTTCATAGAAGTGTGGGAGTATAATTGATTGCTCATCCACGCACTTGCTCCGGCTACAACATACGCCTTCAGCCTAGGTTACACCACACCTGGATCCTTGTTGAATTTAACTTTTGGTACTTTTTTTTACTTCTGGTAAAGTTTTTTATTTGAAATCTTTTTCGTTTGATATATTTCCTGCATCCAATTGATAAAGGTTTTCAGTATGAAGGCAATGTTTTCTGTTTGTTTTGATACATTGAACCAAAATTGGCAGCAATATTAATTAAATAGTATTATTATTATAATGATTTTGTTATTATTAATTAAATATTATTATTATTTAATATCAAATATTTAAGTAGTTGAATTTGCTGATAATTATCCAAGTGTTGCATAAGTAAAAGGTAAGCTGATAGTGAAATGATAATAAATGAATTGCAATATTTAGCAACTAAACATACCAAAAGTAGAGTAATAACAGAAACAGTTTCAAAAAATTCATGCATTCATTTTAAATGTTTTTTTCAGCTATTTAAAGGCTTTAAGACTTTTTTTTTCATAGAAAAAAGAAAGAACGAAAAGATTTAAAGCTACAAATTTGTTTATATTTATTAATTGAATTTCTGCTTCTTCTTACGTCTGCTTCAATCTTAATGAACTACCAATCTAAAATGTTTCTCAAAGTGTAGATATATTTAAAAATACACGAAAACTAATAAAAAAGTAGACTAATCGAAGTGAAAAAGTAGGTTGTTGGTATCTTCCCTTAAGCCACTACATAAAGTGTTAGAGTAGAGGGTCGATTGAGTGTGGTGTAATGACTATATACGGTGTGAGTTGAAGTGTGAACATGATTGGTGTTATTCCTCATTTTTTGGCTTAACACCCTTCAATCTGATCATTCACACTATTAACGAGTACTCCAGAATGTTAGGTATGTGTAAATGCACTATATGGAAACTTATTTTTTGTAATTGGGTTCATGGTTTTTTGATCCGTTTGATACTGCTGCTGCTACAATTTGACAGTATTGCTTTATAGATTTGCATACCATCGGTTAAATTGCATTGGACACCGCGAATTTCAATTATATTAATACTAAAAACTCATGAAAACTTCACCAAAAGAAAATGAAAGGAAGAATCTTATTGAGAAAAACTAGCACAGAAAACTGAACAATAAAAAGTCGAAACAACCAGAAACCCAACATACATGCTTTTGAGGAGCAAAAGGATATCTTCGAAATAAACAAAACATAGAAATGATTTTTTAGTTTCTGTGGTGCAGAATAAATGCATGTATTGTAATTCCATATATTTGAGAACACAGAAACACAGGATTCATATTTCTGCAACATCCATATGACTGTATGAATGTGTTTCGAAAAATCTTTTAAGCGAAACAAGTTGATATTACTAAGGATTTGTTCTTATCCTAGTAGCGGAAATTTTACGATACAACGTTACTATATAATACTTGCAGTATGTCGACTCCTCTTCCCTTTTATGAAATCTAAAGTAACGACTACCGCCATTGATGCAGCTGGTTATGTTGATTGTGGGTGGGTATAGGAGCAGAAAAGAATGTCGTACAGATATAATTTGAAATCCTTTCTTATAATTTGAATTATGCACATGCACGATTTTTTTTTGTTTTACTCTGTGAAGGGAGAGTATCAAATTAATAGATATTGCTTTAGTTTTTAGATTGCATTGCATAAAAATAGTTCAAAGCAAATAATCTAAAATTGTGTTTGGCTTAACTTCATATTCTTCGTTTAAATTAAGTATTAGGCATTGAATACATTTTGTAATACATTTAACATTTTTGAAGATTTTTGACCTAAAATAAAAATGAATATGAGTACTTTTAATATTTTTGAACTTTATTTAAGTTTTTGGGCTAATGTTGGCTTTTGTCAGTAAATAGATTGTATAACTTCAAAAACTACATAAAATTAAGATAAACGTTGCTCATACAAAATTAAGAAGAAATCGACAAATGTATTTTATCCCTAAAATAGTTACTGATCAAAAAATAATTTCCTACAATGCAAATATAAAGACAAAGATCAATCAGCTTAAAGAACAGTCAAACACGAACGACCTTTAAAATATATATTATGACAATCAAAGAACTATTATAAAGACTCTATGAAAAACCTCAATAGTGAAAGGAAATAATATCAGACGAAACCAACGCTCTAAATTTTAGAAGAGAAACCTTAACAACAGAACCACAATTACTTAACTAAGAAACAATAGAGCCAAGCGAACTCAGAAAAACTGTAAGATCGAAAATAACGAAAGATATTTCTGAATTCAATATCAACATTTTAAAATTGTGATTTTTCAAAGTTTTTCTTACAATTTAAGTTTTGAAGGCCATATAGTTCTTATTTCTACAAAAGCTACACACATTCAAGACGGGTTGACAGAACTATTTGACCGATCCTTACTTACGGACTACAACCAATTAGCTTTACTGCAAAAACACTTGACCAGCTAAGAATATGTCAGACCAAAATGGAAAGGAATACTAAATGAAAGCGGAATGAAAGACGCCATAGAGGGCTAAAATAGACCTACTACCTATCTTCTATTTAGACTTCAGAACCAAAGATGAACAGAGATGACAACAATATGGAGACAAGAGAACAAGAGACCAGCAGGACGACCCAATAAAAGATATTAAAAATGTTGAACTTTAACCAAAATGAAAAATTATAGAAATAAATGTTAAGTTCTTATAATTTTTGTATCTATGTTTTTTTATTAAACAACATTAAATTTTTAATATATATGCTGAGTAATATAATCAAAATACTTGCGTCAAAAAAGATTAATAATGTTTATACGTTTAAACTATCCATTTGTGTGAAATAAGAAAATATTTTGTTAAATATAGTTCAATGTGGATTTTGAACTCAGTTATAGAAAAAAGCTTTATTTAACTTGTTTATTAGGTATGAACTCAGGAAAATATTTTTTCTTTATTTAATTAAAAACACAAAACGAAGAATTAAATTACTGCACTTCATATAATTTGCTGCTTTAATAAAAATCTCTTATACAAAATTTGATGTAGGGAACTTAATCAATATTTGTTTTAATTTTTCCTGGAAATAATTTGAACAAAACGAATATTCTCTATTGCTTTTAAACATCATAAACAAATACACATAAAGTGTAAAAAGTGATGTCTACGTTCAGAATATTTTACATCCAAAAAGATATAAAAAAGTTCTTATTTCTTCCTTTGAGCACTTCATACCTAAAAGTGTGCATATTAAGGAATGAAGGAAGTGTTATCACATAAGCATCTAACTTACATTTTATTTTCAGACTGCAACTTCCTACTCTACTTAACTACTGCTTTCCCGTACAGCCACTTCAAAAATATTGTTTTGTATCCTCGTGTAGGAGATATTTCAAAATTATACACACACACTTTTATGCAACACACGAGTATCCTATACTCATTTCTGAACAACGCTCCACTCCAACCCAAGTAACTACATCTATCGTACAAGAAAAATAAAAAGACAGAAAACACCCAAAACAAACAAAGTAAAAACTGAATTACTGTTGAATTAGGTTCTGAAAAATCACGAGCCGTACACGCTTAAAAACGAACTGGGAAAGGCTCCTTTCTTGCAAAAGAATTTTCTCTTTGGCACCATGCTTATCCTTCTAATCCTCCCATTACCCCTAATGCAGCACCCACTTGCAATCTTATAAACATCTCACTACATGTAATTTGCTTTTATTTTCTCATCCCTGCTGCTTCTATGTTTTGTAATGCTAGGATGACAGAACTACACCCGTTTTTTTTTGTTGCCAAGCAGTAGAACTCTCGAACCTTAAACCAAACCTAGCCCAGCTCCGACTCAAGCTCTAAAGGAAGGAATATAATAAATTCGAAGAAAGATTTTATTTTCATGAACGCGCGAGCGAACATGTGTGCTCGCTGTGAATGTGCACTTAAGGCATTACAATGAAACCGAAGGGATTCTTTTTTTGATCCCTCCATAACTCCCCATCCTGTTCTTAGGACACAAAGTTAGATGTGCAAGCGTGTAGTGTAATAATTCTATACTTCATCATCCACAACCATTATCATACGAAGGGTGTGCAAACATTTATAGGAAACAACAAAAACTATACAAAAAGATCTATACATACTCGAGAAAACTATCAAACGCCATGTCTTCACTTTTCATATGGGGCACTTCTGGAGCTTCCAAGAATTTTTAGTAGTAGGGCACACGATGTGTGCAGGGACCTGTTGGGCAAATGAAATTGACAATGGCATGATCCACAGAGTGCATAGTGTAATTAAATGTAATTATATTAAAAACAGCGAGATGTATAAACAATGCTAAGATACATGCAGAATAAGCATGGGAAATAGGAAAGGATATGTTTAACTTGATCTGCTCCATAAGCTCTTTGTTTCTTCAGCACAAACAACTATTTTATTTCTATAACCAGGCTTAAATAGACAATTGTCGACGACTCAAGACGATGTGGTAGTAGAAGAAGAAATTTCGATTGAGGAAATTTTCTTAAATCAAAAGAAAAACAATCTCTGAAATTATGTAAAACATCTGAATTGACTGAAGTGATATGTCCAATTCTTTTCTCCACAACTCACATTTTTATCTACAGTCTTTATCATAGTCAATACTGTAATCACCTCGATTATTAACAATGACGATTTCCATCCAGGATCTTCTACATTTTGGATGGAATAGTGGATTTGTAAGATAAGTCGAGTAAATTTTCTTTAAAACAATGTGTTTGACAAGATAGGACAACGAAGTGAAAATGTTTTATTCTCATTTCTTTAATCGTTAAAAATGTTCCTACTAATTTAAGATATCACCTATTTCTTTATATTTCCTAGCAAACGAATAGTATGGCTTGTATAGTCTCTTGTTTCATATTTGAAATGTTTTTATATTTGATTTTATTACTTGTTCAATCAGGAAGCTATTTATAATATGGGGTTTTAAAAAATTCAAAAAAGTGCTCGAAAAAAAGAAGAAAGCTAAATATTAAATTTTCCTAATTTTGTTCAATCAATTGAGGTTTCTAACTTTTTTTACTTGGTTAGATAAAACAAAAACCTACCTATCAAGTTATATAAAGTTTGATTAGTGAGTGTAGCTCGTTTCAAAATGAATACTTACTCTAGAGGACATACTTGTTTCTTGAGTGTTGCAGTGTACTTCAGATGGCTCACGTCGATTAGCAGCACTGCAAAAAGAGAGTTCTGACACCACAAACACGATTTCTGCATGTTGGTCGGGACATCTTGTATCCTCGATACGTTGTTTTTTTTTGTTCAAGTGTAAAAACGAATAGAAGAGAAAAGGTGATAACTTAGCAATGTAAACATTTCTTGTGTTTTTATACACCTTATTTATGTCGCCCGATTTAGTGGATGTGGATTCTTACCGAAGGAAATAAAACTACATTATATCGATTGATCAATTTCTATATCTTATATTTATCATGAAAGAGAAATAGATACAAGTTATACAACGACAGTCAAATCTATACTCGTTTCACCCTACTAGTGACTGTTTCACAGGGTACCTAACTAAATGCTATATCCTAAGACCGACTCGCTGAGTTATGGCTTAAGTTGAAATCCTTATTGGTTTTGTGGTATATTTTCTTCAGCCAAAGCTTCTTTATATATCTTATTTGTATTAAAAGCCAAAGCACATATTTATTAGATTAATAGTTGAAGATTGTAGTATTTAAAAGAGGCCGGGTTGGAAAAAATATACAGCCTGATGTGCTATCTAAAAAATTGTGTCTTATAACTTTAATCGTTTTAGTTCGATTAAATCCTGTTTTACCCAAAATTGAGTTTAGTGAATATCTGACTTATGATGAGTGTACCTGGTAGTGCTTTGAGTTTTCTGTTCTTCTCTTGCCAAAGTTCACAGACAATTAAGTCAATTGACAATGAACGTTTTTTTGGGGATGAAATCTCTCGTTTGTTTTAGGGAGAAAGAAATAAAAGAGCCAAAGAATGAATGAATTAGCATTATTGGTGGCATGTTAATTGGGGATTTCCAAAAGGGTAATAAAGCTCCTAAGAAGCCACCGCTTACTCTGGATACTAGATCTTGTAGAATGTTTTCACATTTCTTACAGGCTCGTTCTTTTTGTTTTTTTTTTTCTCAAGATATGTATGTATATCTAATACTTTGATCATCGATGGACTACGTTAAAAAAAAAGACAAACAACAAAATGAATTGAAATATTTTGTCTTGATATTCCCAATATTTGTACATAGTATAGGAAGAGTATAATTATGGGATTCGTAGAGAAAGATAAAGTCAATAGACATAAATTGAGGAAGACTACCTTATACAAGTAATCAGAGGGAGAAAATTCTACTGATTTATATTTCTTCTCAGACTATCATGTTGTAAATTTTCATTATTTCTGTTTTCTGCAGACTTTGGGATTTTAAAAATATGAAATAAAAAGAGAAATCTTTTTTAATATAAAGATTGAAGGGCTATGTTGAGGATTCGAAAGATATGATTAACATAGATATAAAGCATAAGAAAAATAAGGTTTCACCCAGCATCATAGTTTTGGGTGTAGTTTTTGAAAAAATAATTTAAAACAATTTTTTTTTCAAAAACTATGTATAGATTTGTAAGGTTTTGGCATTAAAAAAATGTGTACAACTTAGTTGCAAGTACTACCAATATTATTTAATAATTGTTTTCCATTTAACGTATATATTTTTTTAAATTGCCCCTACCGCTTAAACAGAGGGTGGTAGACCACCCCTCCTACAGTAAAAAATGCTTGTTTTAACTGTTCTATACAAATCCATCATTAAACTTTGTCGCCTAAGTTATCGTTCTCTCCTCCTTGTTATTAATAAGCAATCTAATAGGAAACCATGCCACTCAGCTAGGCGTATTCTCAAATGACTGTCTGTTTCTATAGAAAATCCTCGGTAGCGTTAATTTACTCTTGCCGTTCACTCTTCATTTACAAATATCACTAAGTTTTTAAGTAAATTATTACCTTAAAACTTAAAAAAAAAAAACAATAACGAAGTAAAAACTAGAATTTATTTTCCACAATGAGAATTTACTTGTTTTCACCGTTCCAGTCAACTTCCCTTAAAAACAATTTACAGGAAAAAAATAAAAAAGACCTAAAATAAAATCAAAAATAATGTACAAATAAACTCACTTCACATTTGCTCGGATGAAGGTACATACCGAGACTTTCAGCACGTTACTGTGTTTCATCTTGAATTATGTCTGATAGTTGCAGAATGACACTCGGGTCATCATATTGTTCCGACTCATCTGGGCCAGTGACACCGCCAGCAACATCAACCTCTGGCAGTGAAACTTCTAAAAAAAATAGGTGTGCAGGTCGCCTCTTTTTATTACGAACAGCCAAGCAGTCAGCACCAGAACCACACATCTATACGAAATAATGAAAAAAACAACAGAAACGTGAAAAGAGGAAAAGAGAAAACAAATCTAATTTTGTGAAATTAAATGAATAAAGCCATTCAGCTAACGAGCGTATAACTGTGAATAATTTAATAACACACAAACGAACCAAACCAGGACACTGAAAAAGCGGAGCGCAAGCAATGGAAAGTTCCAAAAGGATTCTGCGGTATGCTTTGCCCTTGATGTATTTTCATATATGTAAGCGTTATAGCTGCTACAGCAGCTGTAGTAAAATCAAAGGTAGAGGTACACTACACTCTCGTGTTTGTTATAGGAGCTCATGAAAGCTATGTAGGTCATTTGAAGTTGCTGAATACGTTTCAAGGCAATAAGGTACGGCATGCAACTTCCGCAGTTGTAGCCGAAGCAGTAACGTGCTTCTTAATCCACTTTATGTTGCCACATAGCTACTCTATACATATGTACCTCTTAGCGAACAACAAACAAGTCGCTTCACTACTTAACAAAGAAAATTTGCCAAGAGCCTTCTCCTGAATTCATAACTGGGGATGTTGTTGGTGACGTTTACGCCCCACAGCCATATGTACATATAGTCCACACCTTGCACTCAAGAATGTAATTACCGCACTTTCAATTCAAAGACGTTTTATAATAAATTATAATGTGTGTATGTGTTCGCAATTTTGCACTTTGTTTGAAATTTTGCCGGTAAATTTGTTGTGTGTGTATTATTCAGTAATAATAATAAAATAATGCGTTTTCTACGCTGCTTAAGATACTTATATAGGCATAGTAAAGGCAATGCAGTTCAGCTTATGCAAGGAAAAGAAATTATCTTTTAAACCTTTTTGAAGAATCAAAAATCAAGAAAGGGAAAGTATAAGGTATTCAAAATGGGTCTGACAATTATCTATAGACTTCGTGTAGACTAAAGATAATCATGCCAAATGTATGGCATTAGCGTTGTATAGCCGTAAAGCCTCATCTTCATCCCAGCTATTTATTGCATCGACTTGGATTTTAAATGTTATCTCTTTCGCTTCCTAAAAGTTTATTGATCGAAAATGTAAACAATTAAGAATTTATTATCCAATTCATAATTCACTGTACCAGTACTTACTTATTTTGAAGATGCCAACGTGTATGAATTTCTTTACTTGCCATTAAGTTGAAAGAGTAATGATAAATGGATTCTTTCTAGATAAGTGATAACATAATAGATAAACGATTATTATGTTATCACTAATCTTAATAATCTCCCTAAATCGATTCAAGAATTGGATAAAACTGTACACAATTTTGTCTGTTACAAGTTCCAATTTGTGTCCTGCCATATTTGTTTAATTTCTTGAATTTTTCTTCAGTTAACTTTGCTCTCATTCCTGGGTCATTAAGTCGTCATTGATGGCGTTGTTTTGCTTCAAGAAAATTGAATTGAATGGAGATTGGATGTTGAATCGGAAAGAACACAAAGCTTTGGAAATATTAGCATTAAACTCTATAAGAAAGATGAAAAAATAGCTAAACCCCCAAAAGCATCACGGAAAACAATAAAATTCAATTGGAATTCTTTCTTATTTGTATATTTTGTGTGATGATGAGTTTTCTTCTTTCCAGAGTTAAAAAAGTAAGGTTTTAAAGAAAAAAAGAAAATACATTAGTATTCAAGGATTCATAAAAGAGATGATGATGATCTTAAGTACACGTACCTTCGTATGTATGCTTGCATATAATATTGTAAGGACTTCTACGTTTGTATATCTATATGTTTGAATCTCATATATTTGACATTAACTAAAGCAATCATCCTAAAGTATCAAAATACCATTGTCTTGAATCTAGCTTTCGCTTCTGAGCTCTGCCGAAACCAATTGTATCCCTCTTACTTCTGCTATAACACCTCAATCGCAAACTCCTTTTTACGGCCAGAGCACATTACAGTAAATATAATATTTTATAATTAAGTGGTTTCTTTGTGACCAACTCTTAAAACCGCACTTGGTCACTGAAGATACACATTTGTTATATACTCGTTATATATATATACAATAATATAGAATGAGTATTAAAAATATCAATATCAAATCAATTTCATTATTTTAACATGATCATTGAACTAAATGGTACAATCGGGCGTATGCGCATGTTCTTAATGTGCACAGTTGTGGTCATGTAAATAAGCCACAAAAGGAAAAAAACATTTTCCCCAATATTTTAACATCGATTTAGATTTGTTTTATTTAACGACCAATAACAAATGTTATCCTTGTGAGATAAAAATATATTACCTCATGGAACCCATTTTAAGTGAAACTTAAATGGTTTTGATTTTTGATTAAGACTTCTAAAACTGGAATAAGAAAATTAACAAAATAAATGTATGCAACGGAGAGTAACGTTTATGACATCTGGGGGGTCATTCCGTAAAACGATAATCGTTAGACGATATCGTTTAGAGGATAGTCTCACTTCACGTAAGATGATAATCGTCAAAGTGATATCGTCAAAACGATAGCATTTGCACGATAGCTAAGTAGATATCGTCTGCTATTAATTTCCATTGATAACTAAGCAAATTGAAGTAAAAAAGTTTCGGTGTGGTTCAGTTTTGTTAAAAAATGAAAATAAAAACTCAAAAAATACAATGAATTCGGTTACAAAGAAAATTAATAGATGAATGGGACTTTCTATCTATTCTAACCCATATGTAAGCATTTTTTTTATATATTTCAACTTTGGGGCGGAGGAACATTGGTATATTCGACAGGCAACGATTTTAGTATCGCTCTTCTCTTAGTATATTCTTGCACAAAGCACTAGTCCAAAGAAGTTTTGGAAACGACAAATATTTTTGAAGCCAAGTTATGTACTCTGTGGATAAAATGGAGTCTTCACTTCCTTCCCTTGGACAAAATTGGGTTTATTACTGCAGCTGATTCACAAAAATATCAGACATTGAACAAAATGTTTGATATTATAGTTTATTCTTCGGCGGCAAAAAATTAAAACACAAAAAGTGACAATAACAATAAACATCACAAAATAGTTGGCATGTTTATTAACAATACATATTTTGCAAATTTTCAAAATTTCCCATAGAGAAAAACCAAGTTTAATAACATTTTCAAGTTATTGAACAAGCTTGTCTTTCGTTGAGTTCATTTTGACATTTTGAATACACTCAACGAACTTATACTGAAAACGATTGAACGAGACGATAGTGATAAAGTTACGTGAAGCAAATTATTATTGACGATATCGTTATTGATAATCGTTTTGACGATTATCGTTTTGAAAATTACTGAATGACTACCCTGGTAAAATTTTAGATTTTATGTATTTATAAAAACCTAAAAAAAACATTGCTAAAAGTTGTTAAAAATTGATTTTCGACTTAAATTTATTTAAAAGACTTCAAACTTAAATTAATTTAAGTAAGTTGGACTCAAATATTTTTTCAAAAATTAAATTCAATTCAATTTTATTTCATAGAAAATACTGTCTTCGACAATCAGTAAAATGTTTATAAAAACTCAACAGACTTTTTTCATAAAAACTAAAATGTACAGAAAAGCGTACGCAAAATTACTAAAAATTTAGATTGATTTCAAAATGATTTCATTCTGTGCTAAATTTTCTTTGAAAAATTCAATCTGTATTTGTTTGTATAAGCAAAAAAAAAAATCTAAATATTTCATCATGAAAAATACTGTATGTATTTTAAGTTATTTCTTGAGAAAAATTGAAATGAAAACTCATAAAAAACTCAAAAAACTACAAAAAACTGATATGAAAACAGTTTTCAAAAAAATGGTTAGGAGTACAAAGAAAGATATGGACTTTAAATAACTAATCGCACACATTTTTTATTATAAATATTTTGTTAAAATTTTAAGCAACAAAAATCGACAGACGCGATAGGAAGTTCTCAGTGTGGGTGCCACCTTCTTTTAACTATACATTTAGCTTAAGTACGAGACACAGTGCGATAAATCTGAGAAGAATATTCTGTCGTGAACTACCAAAAAATAATAAACTTATTTAAATAAATTTACATCATTTGATTTTATTTCTTTATCGGTTTAATTAAAATGTTTTCTAATAAACTGTTTATTTTTTGGTCAAAATATTAATTTACTAATAAATGCTAACTTTTTAAAAAAAAATTAATTTGGGTGGGTTTGTTGCCTGACCGAAATCTTACGCTGATTCCACTTTCATTCACATTCATTTAAAAGATTTTAGTCTTCACACCAAGGCTCACTGCATAATATTGTGACGGTGACATTTGTTGAGTTTAGTTTTCTTAAAGTATTTGTTGCTGCAGGTCCTAGTTCCTCAATCGGAGACACACTTTAATTTTGTTTCGAATACACCAACAAATGAACAAAAATATCCACTCAAAGGACATTAATGATAAGGGAATGGGTACGAACATATATATCATTCGGATTGTTAATCCACTCGACTGAGTTCGTAGTATTCATTATTCAAAAGCTTCTGTTTCTGGCTTCATACATTACGTATGTATATAGTGTTCTGTGTTGGCTTTGCCATATACTACGAACTGACAGCTTGTTGAAATATCTTGATAGGTAGGAAAACACTGTAGCTGCACATATAGTATGGAAGGTAGCTGCACATATATCATTTTGGAAGTGTATTTTATTAGAGTCCAAAATTTCATATGAATTCAGTTTTTTTGGTGTAGTTTAAATGGTCACTATTTTTTGCTGTTCGAGTATTCCTAGTTGGGAAATTCTGCTTTAAGCTAAAGCTAGACAGTTCTAGCTTAAGATTTGTTTCAATTTGTTTATTCACATTTTTGCATAAAAGCTTATTTTTAAACTGTCAATTTTGTTACCTATAGAAGCAAAAGCAAGCGAATTTTGGATTTTACTTTACCAAATTTGTCTACTTACTGTGTGATAAAAATTGCTTTCTTGTTAAAAGAACATTTAGAGTTTTAATCTAATTTAACCGATGATTGATGGTTAAGTCCAAGAACTTTCTTGTTATACCATGCTTCTACATTGTGCATACATTTGTTCACAGCAAATTGAGGTAGGGCCTTTCTGTTACTTCTGACGTTTTTGATGATTAGAAATTTTCTTCAGAAGAAAATTTAAATTTTAATTAAATTATAAGACGACTACTTTAAAGGTTTTTTTCTCAATGAAATTCGTTTTAATTTGGTTTTTGTTGTCTGCCTTCACTTGGCTATCTGATAATTAACTGGCATAAAGATCGTCAGATAAAAAGTCATTTAAATATCTGCATCTGTTGAAGGATTTCTGTAAGGCATTATGTATCCATAATCTCAGAGAATGATATAATTGTTCGCGTTAAATGTTCTCAAAACAGTTTTTTAGAAAATATCATTCGTCATATACCCAAGTTTTCATATTGAAAATTGATAGGAAGTAAAGTGAATTGATTGATTTATACCTCCCAATTTGTATATTCTGCATATTCATGTATGCGTTTGGCTGTATGTTTTCTCACTGGCACATTCCATTACCGAATACGGCAGGCCATAGCAAAATAAGGTAAAATAACAGGGAATAACCAATCTTCCCTCAAAAATAAATTACATGTATACATACATTTGTACCCTTCGGTGCTGTCGAAAAATTCAAAATTATAAAAGTATAGGGCTTCAAGAAGAACACAGCTTACCAAATGTGGGTGCATTCACATGGGATTGATATTTTAAGTTTTTTCCCTTTCTGTGTAATGAGCTTGATTTTATACACACGTATGTATTTTCAGTTATTAAATAAAAAATAAATGAAAAATGTATTAATTAATTTTCAATGCTTGTATGTGTGTTACCAAAATGCGGATATGTTACTCTGGGCATTTTGAATCTATATAAAAAGTTTCTAATTTTTTGGGAATAAACTATTTTGGAATCACGCCCTGGAGTGTTATTTAGTTAAGTAAGAACCAAAAAAACCAAGACAACCACAGCCAATTTTATATTTATGCTTGACTTCCTCGAAAATGTAAAACATCGTAAGTTTTTGGAGTGTTTTGCAAGCGAAATAATTCTTAACAATGTTAATGGTAACCACCTGCATACATATAGTACTTGTGGTTTTTGGTGTACTTTTTTATGAAAAACAAATAGAATTTTTGTCTAGGTGGAAGTTTTTCAGAGCATAATTTTTGTATGAATGCTCTGAGAATCATGGGTCATTCGAAAAGTATAAACAAAAACCAATCAAATGAATACAAAATATAAGTGAGGAGCATTTTTTGTTTCAAACAAATAAGTTTAACCATTTTACTTTTAACAGTATATTATATACATTGTATTTTCTAATTACTTTCTAGTTTTGAATAAAGAGGGATTTTTTTTAAAAGCTATAAGAAAATTTAAAAAAAAAACCATAAAATTCAGAAAAATGCTTGAAATCTTTGTTTGAATATATAATTTAACGATTGAAGATTATTTCATGCAAATGTTCACCTTGACTGCGTCTCAAATGGTACATCCGCTTAGTCCAATTTTAGCATACACTTTTCAACATTTCGGCCAGTATCTTCCAATGGTTCAGGCTTTTCTATATAGACATGAGTTTTAACATAGCTCCACAAAAAACAGTTTAAAGGCGTTAAATCGCACGATCTAGGCGGCCAATTGACGGGTTCCGAAAGGGAAATAAAATGTTCACCGAACGTGCCTCTCAATAAGTCCATTGTAGTGCGTGCTGTGTGACATGTAGCACCGTCTTGTTGAAACCACATGTCATGCAAGTCAAGCTCTTGCATTTTGGGCAAAAACAAGTTGGATATCATATCACGGTAGCGCTCACCATCCACAGTTACGTTACGATTCGCATCATCTTTGAAGTAGTAGGGTCCAATGATGCCATCAGCCCATAGACCGCACCAAACTGCGACTTTTTCAGGATGCATTGGTAGCGCTTGCAATGCTTCTGGCTGATATTCACTCCAAAATTGACAATTCTGCTTATTTACATACCCACTGAGCCAAAAACGAGCTTTATTGATAAAAACAATTTTTCAATAAAAAAGTAGAGCTGCGGCTAACTTTCCAAGAGCCTGTTCACCATTAATTTTACGTTGCAGTGGGATTTCGGTAAATCCTTTTGCAACATTTTTGAGTTACAGAGGCCCAATTGCTGTCAACAGCGACGATTCGATAATTGAGGGCCATCTTTAACATTGGCCGATACAGCTCAGATATTTTCCTCATATCGCACTCTACGTAAACGTGTTGGTAGATTAATGTCCAACAATGCAAATTTAGTGTGAAACTTAGTCGGAATAGCCCGAATAATCGCTTCAGTGGGTCGATTAAACTGACCATTAAATGGAAGAAGCGCACGATGAACTTTCTTAACAGAGCACGCATATTGATAATATAATTCAATAATTTGCAAGCGCTGTTCCCTTGTAAGACGATTCATAGTTAAATTATAGACCGAACTGAAGATGAAGAACAGACAGTGAAACAAAACACGAAACGTGCGTCAACTGTTTAAACCAGTGTTGCCAAAAAGATAATAGCTAAAAAATCATCTTTTATACGTTATATTATGTTGAAAATACTTGAAACATTAGGCATTCTTAATTTTTAGAAAATGACTTAGATGTTATGCATTTTTACTTGACATATAAAGGCTATGTACAAAAAAGTTGTTCCTTAATCATTTGCGTAAAGTTGTCTATATAGAAATACACTCTTTAAAAAATAAGGCAATTTTATTAAATATTGTTCAAGTGTTTTTAAATATTCATTTTTTTTAACATGCGAGGTGAGAAATTAAAGTTATTTATAAACATTTTTATTTGCAGATCTATGTCGAAATGTAGAGTACTGGATTGTGTTCAAAATTTGGGTGAGTACATTTATATGCTATTTAAATGCTTTTTCTACGAGTGCGGTTTTTTTGAATATTTGTAGTAGTAGTAGTAATAGAAAATAATTTCTTGAAAATTTCAGATTATATTTATCGTACTCTTGAAAATTTCAGATTATATTTATCGTACATATGCATATGGAAATTTGGAATTTCCCGCATAAGACACACATTAACTATTAATTTGTTTTTAATGTTTATATCAGTGACTTTCTAAAGCTTTATCTCGCCCAATTAAGCTGTTTTCTTAGAATTGAATACTCTACACACTTGTCCATTTCAATTTATCCCTAACTCTGAACAGCAGCGTAGTTTTTGTGCTAATATTTCGTAAATAGCAGACAAATATTTAAGAGACAATTTTTAAGAAAATTTAATTGCCAACAAAAAATCCCCTACATAATATACACAGATGCGATTGATATTGGTCGAGATATTAGTTGTTGAATTTTATGATATTTTACAAAATTTGATTCGAGAATTTATTGAAATTCAATGCTGAATAATATTCTCGAAAAATATCAATCTTAACGTATTAGCGTCGTTCATTTTCATTGCGATATTTTTTACTGATACAATTTTACTTCTAGTTGGTTTATTACTGATTTATACTTTAAACTCAAGTGGAAGCAGATCACTTTCTTCAACAATTCTTTTCGCTATCGTAAGTAGTTATTTTCATACAAAAATGCTTAATATATTCCTGAGTCGAAATTTTGACCCTACTTTCGTGTACAAAATTCAGGTTCTCTGAGGTTCAAAGAGATTGAAAAGAGGATCACTTTCTGTTAAAAGTTTGCTCCTCATTTGAACTTAATAGTTGCAGTTATCGGACAAAATACTATGTTTAGACTCAAATGAGGACGACAACAAAAAACATCAAAAGAACCTTTTTCATCTTGACCATAGCTTTGTTCATTTACCCTATCCTTTCTTTCTTTCTCTTTCTCTGATACTGCTTTTAAAAAATAATACAATTTATATTTTAATTTTATTCTTTTTTATTCATTAAACAATGAAGTTCTTATTAACATTAGTAATTAATTTAAAAGTAATACAAACATTAAAAATATTGGTCCTTAATCTAAATTTCCTAGTCATCATATTCTTCGTCGAAATCGTCTTCTTTGTCGTCGTTGTTGTAGTCTTCGTCTATGTCGGCGTAGTAGTCGTTGTTGGTGTCTTTGACTTTACCATCTCCATCGCTACCATTGTCACTATCACCATCTCCATCTTTGTTATTTCCACAATCATTGTTGTCATTGTTATCATCTTCGCTGTTGTCACAATGACGAAATGAGGTTCACGAAATATGCGTAGAAAAATGGATTGAATACTAGAGATTGATGCAGGATGAAATAAGGACGATGAAAATCGTTAAGGATAATATGATGTTCATGTTTCTGTAAGAAGGGGGAAATGAGGAGAAAAGATCATTTTAAGGATCAGAATAAGACCAAAATGCCGACTCGGGTTATTTCAATAATCTGTAAAGATGTTTAAAAAGCGTACAGATTTTCTTTAAAAAATTGATATGAAAACAATGACTATTTTACTTTATAAATCTTAACGATTAAATTTTGCCCCATTTGTGGCTTTGAAAACTTTCCTTTTTAAAGGAATATCTATATACTTGTGTCCACAATTAAGGGATGCGGCCAACCTTGTAAGCGTGAGATTTTAAGACCACAATGACTATAAAACATGTGGTAGACTTAATTAACTAATTTAAACAATTAACTTTGTTAAACAATTAACAGAAAGGTTTACTAACCTAATACAGCACCTTGCAAAAATTTGTTTGTATTTCATCACAATGGTGTCTTTTTTGGTGGCATTTTTGTTTCAATTTGAGCCTGTGTCTGTTTTATTCTTTATTTTCTTTCTTTTTTTGGATAAGAGTTTTAGAATGACGATGTTAATTAGTATTAACATCTTATTTGTATGCTTTGATACTTATTCTTCATCAAAACGCAACGCGTATGATTAAGAACTATTAAATTTATTACAAAGTTTTTTTTAGAAAACTTAATTAGGTTTGTTCATGTCAAGAGTTTCTATGGAGTATGAATGCCCCTAACTTCCTCATTGATGTGATAATTTTAACAAGATATTTTTGTATGGTTTTCAATTAAAATGAAGCGTGGGTAAATTTTAAGAGCCGATGTTGATTTTGAATCATTTCTTTTTATTATGATATAGTGTTGGTACGGTTCAATGAAATATCGAACAAAATATGGGCCAAATGCCATTTTTTGCATCCATTTTGACCATTGACGACCCTTAAAATGGTCAAGAGGCTTGAGTTAAATACATCTTGTAAGCTTGTCTTTTTGCATAATGAGTTCATCAGCGTGAGAGGTGCAATAGTTGGACATGACAACGAGTTGAGGTAGACACTGCCGGACGGCTCTATCCGGACACTATCGGGAACAGCAGCATTATTTTCTATAGTACGAGTCATAAGAGCATGTACTGGTGTTTTCACATTTCTTACAGGCCCGATTTCCCCAAATGTTTGCACAATTCTTGCGATTGTACTCACATTTGGATGATTAAATTGACCGATAGAATCACGAAGTGCGTGATATGCATTTTGATTTGAACGACTATTTTCATAATAAGCCTGAATAACTTAAACGCGTTGCTCTATTGTGTAACTTTCCACAGTTCAAATTGAGTTAGTATAGAATTGAGAAAGGACAAATGAAATGCAGAAACAAACTTGACATTTAGGTGTGGTTCCTATTCAACATTATGTACTTAATAACCCTTAAATTTGTATGTTTAACTTAAGATTTCTTGTAAATTTAAATTTTTACGAAAGGTTCCAGAGTTTTAACTGCAAGATTGCATTATAAAATTTGTATAACCATGGTTCCTGACAAATTTCAGTAAACAGATTCAGTTCTATTTTTGTTTCTGCACCCATATGTCCAAATTTTTAAGAGACAAAATAAAACAAATCTGACTTTACTTTTTTAATAATTAAAAATCGGAAACCACCAAAACTAAATTATACCAAAAAGGAAAAAAACAATGTCCTTTCAATTTAAATGTATGTATGTATATATTCTACATATCACAACCAACACAACGAGGGAATTTAAAAAAAAAGGATTCTCGTTCAGAAATATGTCATCCCTAAATTTTCAGATTTGTAAAAATATTTCTTAGTATACAGATTTCATCTGATGCTTCTAATAATTCGAAGGAGAAAGGAAGAAAATTAAAGGACTATTGATGTTCGAATTTGTTTACACCCAGGTTGGTACACACAAATTATTCCCAAATGTAAAGAATTCAACAACCGGAAGAATTTAATGATTTATTTAAGATTACATGAAGAATGAAGCAAATGGAATTGAATAGAACCAAAGAATAGAGTAGAAAATTTATCTTTTCATTTGCAAGGAAATTTCTTATCAATTCCATATCTGCCTTCGATTATACTGGTTTTAAATCTTTGTTGCCTCAAAAATTTGTTCGATCTATAGACGGTTTTTGTAATATGATTCGTTTTTTTTTCTTTAGAAAATATCTGAGGTAAACATTTTTACCTTACTCAGGAACAGTTATAACCTAATAGATTTATTCGGTTACTTTCCTCTTATTGATATTACCCACTTTCTAAATGTTATTGGCATCAATCCTACATTCCACTCTGACAACACACCCTACATATTGGTGAATTAGGTACTATTTAAAGTGTTACTTACCATCCATACCATACGTCTCCAGATAAAAGATTTAGAGAAATTGTAGTCTATTTTGTGTGCAACGTATTTATTATAGATCATAGATGATCAATAATTTAAATAAATTGTGTGAAGGAACTAGGGCCTAGCGACTAACAACTATCAACCACTCCTGTGGGCGAGTAATGTTGTCAGAAATACAGGGGACCTACAGTTTAAAGCCGAATACGAACGGCTGGTTTGACAAAGCACTTTCATGACAAGAATTACTCTTGGAGAATTTTTCAAATCCACGCAAGAGGAGTACCCGTTGAAAAAAACTTTAGATGACGTAAACAGGGATCGAAACCAAGAACTCTCGTATGACAATCCAATCAATAAGTTGCAATGCAAAATAACTCGGATTTTCATATATTCAAACCACAGTCTCTTGATTTTGATCTTCAAGCGAATATTCACTAAAATTTTCTTTATTAAATGTTTAATGCTTTTCAATTCCATTTTAAGGGAGCTGCCAGTTGAAAGCTGTCAATTACCTATTAAGTTTCTTCTACCTTAACCCCATTCTCGTTTATGATGAAGAGCTAAAGAATATTAAGTTTATAAAATGATTTTCTTCTCCCTCGCAATTTCCCTCCTCCCTTTTTTGCATCTTTTTTGATATATGTATGTATGTGTTGTACATATATTGAATTTTCTGTTCTGCATTTTTAATTGTTTGCATTGATGCTTGTAATCAAATTACACAAATTCAAATATGACATAGACGTATCGAAATGAACGAGACAATATTATATTTTTGTCTCATCATTTTAAGCAAAAAAAAATGAAGTATAATATGTGATGAAAATAATGTAGCATGGAGTAAAAGTACTGTGCGGCAAGGTCGGCCGTTTAGAGATATTGGATGGGGCTTAAGTTTTGTTAAGTGGGACGAACGTATGTACATATGCATAAACGATAACATTTTATCATTACCTATACTAACCTTCAACAGCCCAATCCCCTACCCACTCAAGAACCTTGATGAAATGCCAATCAATGCGTCATTAAACCTCATGAATCCCATGAAAATTGCCTTCACGTACATGCACACATAAGACAGATATCTTAGGTGTGTACACACTCAAAAAAATATCCTGGTTCTATTTATCAGATTTCTTGTTGGATTCTATCGGAAAAACTGATAACGAGACTCTCCCAGGCCTTCTAATAGAATATATCAGTCTCTCCTGGTAACCCGTAACAGGAAAAATAATTTCCCCTCTGACAGAATATTATCAGAATTACTGATAAGATGTACCAGTTGCCTGATACAATCGAACAGGAAAAGATAATCATTTTCCTGTCAGCTGCTACCAGCATACTGGTAGTATTTACCAGAAATTTTATTTTTTCCTGGTAGAATGTACCTGTATTCTGGTACAATTTTCCATGCTTTCGGGTACTTTTCCTGGTACCTGCTACCAGCATACTGGTAGTATTTACCAGAAATATTTATTATTTAATATTTCCTGGTATAATGAACCTGTATTCTGCAACAATGAATGAATGTTATTAATTTTTAATTACCATTTGCTGGAAACTCAACAAACATCTGAAGGAAAAAAACCACAAAAGACCATACGAACTTGAGAAGAAGACAAAAATTGATCTTACAACAAATAAAATATTATTAATTTCTTTGAGAATATGAGTTTTTATTATAAATACTTAAACGTAAACATTTACAATCGGTTTAACTTTTATTGTTTTTTTCGCTTTTAGCGAATTTTAATGACATTAATAGATTTCGTGCCTTTGGATTTGTTGCTAATTCGTCAATTTTGTAAAAATTCCCAAAACTGTTCACATGATTTTAGATACGCTATATTTAGCGTAAAAAATATATTAATACAAATGTCGAGTGCCTGGTCGAAGGTAAATAAGCTATAGTGCGTGTTGTCGAAATACCGTAATTAAGGGTGGTTGCGACTGTGAATGTTTTGCAGCCAGTTTATTTTGATGTTCTTTATAGTCTTGCTGCTGAGCGAACAACCTAATTGATGCATCTTGGCTGCCAAAAACGGTGAAGCGTTTGTTACCTTCACGTCCACTTGGCTGCAGGAGATAGTGCAAGTGTGTGAACACCATTGCAGCTCTGGTGTCTAATAATGAAAAGAAATTTCTTTTTAATAAAAGGCAAACGAAAAAGTATATTAATGTGAAGTATTTATATTATGAAATATTATGCAAAGTATTATTACAAACTTTTTGAAACAATGTTCGAGTTGGGATCGGATAAACACTTCAAATTGAATTCGTGTAGTTTCAATCGGATTTCTGAGTTATTAAATTTTTTTCGGAAAAATGAATTACACCATTAAATTAATGAAGTCATTCAGTTTTGGGCCAGGACTAATACCGGATGTCAGGATACAGATAAAATATGCTTTACCAGGAAAACCGATAACATGTATCAGTAACATTTTCCTGGTAAAAGTTTTATCAGGAAATCTGATAAAAAATGTGCCTTCCTGGTTCTGGTACTGGCTACCAGGATCCAGATAAATGAAGGTTTACCATGAAAAAACGATAACATTTATCAGGAAAACAATAGTATTTACCAGATTTTTCCTGGTATATTTTATCAGAATACCAGAACCAAGAATATTTTTTGAGTGCAGGGTTTATATAAGCAAAACCAGTGATAAATTGCGTTGTAAATTTAAAGTAATGTTATGGCGAAAAGAGGTTGTGTGTGTTCTGTAAAGTTGGGAGGTTTTGGTGTGGCAAAAGTGGATTTGGATAAAGTGGTTTTTTTTTTACAATTTGTCACGTATTTATGTATGATGCTTTTGTTTGTGTTGACCAAATATAATAAGCGTGTCCACTTAATGATTTCTTATATAACGACTGCAATTAAAAATTGGGTCAAGTGTAACTTCGGGCACATATGTACATGTATGACCAAAATAATCTGATAAACTTGTTATCTTAAGCCTTTTTTACTGTAAAAATACTTGTGAATGTCTTACGTTTTGAAATTTAAAAAAATGTTTACTAGTCCGTTTCCTGCAGGATTTGTAATAGACTTGCCAAACAAAATGGAGACTTAATTTTAACACCAAACGAAATCAGTTTGTTTTATTTTTTTATAAATTACTTCTTTGTTATTTATTTTTGAATATTATAATTCCTAACATTCTGGAACGAAAAATTATTTCTTTTTGATGATATCTCTAAAGAACTTGTTTTGTTTAAAAGTTCATGTTTATTCACTTTCATTTTGTACTTTAACGCTTCTCAATAAGTTTTACTCCCAGCTAGTGGAAATACTATTTCAAAAAATGTAGGTTGATTGCTGCATTCAAAGCAAAATAACTTATTTTTTCGTTTCTCAATTTTGTATTCTTTTTGTGCCATAGCTAGACTTTCTGAATTAAAATGTCAAATGTCAACACATAGAACAAATGAACTTTAAATACTTGTTTTGTTGTACTATATTAATACAACATTCCCTCAAAAGTCTAGGGTAACTCCTTACCTTATTAATTGAACGAATTTGGTTGTTAACAAATCTCAACATACTGATATATCACAAATTCATAAAAAATCAATTAATAGTGAATTAATTCCTAAAACATATTCTCGTAAAAAAGTGAAAGGATATTGCACGTCTGCATACTCCTGCAGATTATTTTGTTAGACTAATTTTCAATTTTTGGTCATAAATTAATTCTTGTTTCTCATTTTTGTTATACATTATTATAAGAAATTACAAGAAGATACAGCTCTGACTTGTGGAAGAATATAATTTATCATGTAGTTTTATGCATGGAATCCACTATAAAATTGTACGAGTCCTATGTACTAACAATGTATTTTCTTGTTTTACAAGGACAACCATTTCTTTTTCAAACTACGAACTAAACAAAAAATAAAAAAAAAAAACTGAAAATAGAAAATAGAATACCAATCTAATGATAACCAAAAACTGCTTTCACCGACAGAAAATATGTATGAAAAGGAAAAACATTATTTTTATTTGTGGGCAAAAGCTGCTCGCCTCGAAGGACATCTATTCTACATCCTGCATCTAAACAACTTTCACGTGAAAAGAAAAACAAATTATTTAATGGAAACGAGAGAGAAAATGTTTTCCATGCTAAGAGAACAAAGTGGGCATAAGAGCTACATTATGTACGCCTGGTATACTGATATAGATAGATATATGGAACAGAACAGAACAGAACAGAACAGAACAGAAAAGTTTTTCCTTTATTTCCCTAGAAACAGAATTTGACTGACTATTTGTTTTTCTCTGCGTAAACATAAGAACACACGTTATATGATGATCAATTGATTTTTATTTTTATATATTTTCCATCTTGTTTGTTTATAGCCACCGCATCACTTTACGATTGATTGAGATGCATGAGTGTTGTGTGTTGTCCTAGGCGGAATATGGACTATATCCTGTTCCGCAAGCATTTCCTTTTCCATCACAATGATGTTAATTAATCACATTACAGTTTTTTAGCGGCGTATAGTTAATACACAAGATTAATAGAGAGCACTAGGAGGTTAAGGGAAGTTGGATATGGATTTTTAGTTTTGTATAGTATGTGCGATGGTGGGGAAAATGTACCTATTACATATATGTACATAAATTAATTTGAATAACTTAATTCCAAAGTTTTGAAGTTAAAACTTCGTCCTTAGTTGAAGCACTTGTCCTAATAGAAATCTGTTAGTATATGGATATTGCCCATATTACTGTTGCTAGATGGGGCCTTTTGTATACTTTTATATCCTGTCTGCAGATTATTTATATGGATATGGAAACAAAAAACTCTAGAGAGATCGATTGCTGTTAAAAGTTTAGCCAACGAAATAAGGACGACCATCGTCAGCATCAGCACTATCTCATCTATAGTCGGTGGACCAATAAATGTATACATTTTTACTATAAGCATGTATATAATCTTTTGAGATAGTTTTTTGCAACAATTTTCTTGTTGGCCCCCCCTTGAAAATTATTCAAAATTAATTAATTAAAACAATCAGAGAATTTCAGCCCTTAATATAAATATTAAGTACTCTCCGACGGAAATTTAAATTTTATCAGAATTGAACTCTATTGGTCAACTTACCAATTTTTTCTTATTTATCCGCCACTTGAAAAAAATTTGATTTTTGAATATTAGCAAAGATAGTACAACTTCATGAAAAAACGTGTTGGGTATTTTTTTTTATGCTCAAATGGTAGACATGTGCATTCAAGAGGACACAAGTGTCCACAGATTTTTCTCAAAACCCACCTCTGTCTTTCATCTCATCCTCTCACCTCCCCGCGGTGAACATCCGGTGCCTAGTACATCAACTGGAGATTGGGTTCTAACCCCCGTGGAAAGTTGTTGGGTTCAGCAAACGATAGAGGCGGGGAGGGGTGTTTCCACTAAGGCACCTCTCATAATCCAGACAGCAGCGGACAAATTCTCGAGATGGAATCAACTGTGGCGTCTACAGTTCCAAGGTTGAACTACTTAGTGAACACCTTTTAGGGATTCTTCGACATATTCGGAGCCAGGGCCTGTAATGAGCGGCTTATGCGGTTCCCCGTCATTGGAGTTATACTAAGGATCTGGCCCTCCAGGTTAGGGGTTATTTTGTCAATCAACCGTCAACCAGTTTGACCACATTGCGATCGATGCACGACACTTCTCCAGTATACAGGCTATCCGAACATTCCGAGGGGCAAACATTGATTTGGACCACTACCTCGTTGTAGCCAAGGTACGGATATCCCGATCCAAGCCAAAACAAGGAAGTACTGTGAGAAGATTCGACGTTAGACGACTACAATCGTAAGAGACTGCCATGCTTTTCCGATCGAGTCTCTAATAACCTCTTAAGGAGTCCTATGCTGCCTGCATTAAGCATTGAAAACCAGTGGCAACATTGCTGAATGCCGGCAAGCGCACGCAGCGAAACTGCAGGCATACAAAACGGCGCTGCACAAAAGGACCAGAGCTGCTCGCGTGCTCTACGAGCAGAAGAGGAGAGAGGAACACCGGGTTGTTTGGTGGAAAAAAATAGATAATGAGAAGCGCGCGATCAAGGAGATACAGGGATGTCACAACAGGAATGAGGTTCGTAAATTTTACCAAAGGATACCAGCCACGAACCGAAGCCTGTAAAGACGATCAGGGGAACATCGTAGTAGAATCGCAGTTGATGTTGAGAATATGAAAAGACCACTTCTCCATATTATATAATGGTGATGACGAACCGAATTTCGGTGTAAGGGAGATAGACCTATCAACTTAGGCGACTCAGATCTACAAGATAGCTATATGTAAACTGAAGTTAAACAAATCTGCTGGAGCTGCCGGCATAGCTGCCGAACTATTCAAAGCAGCAGGCGATGACTTCGTAGGGAGCATGACCAACTCATCTGCAAAATATGGTCGGAAGAAAGCTTGCCCGATGAGTGGGATCTCATCATAAGCTTCTTCATAGTTTGACCGAAACATAAAAAAGGAGAACCTCTAAACTGCGCCACAACGGGGGCATCATATAGACGTTCACATAATACGGCAGATATTGTCTGCCGTATTATGTGAACGCCTGAAGCCAACATTGCGTATAAGATATTGGCTGCCGTATTATGTGAACGTCTGAAGCCAACCTGATTGGTCCTTATCAGTGTGGCTTCAGACCAGGAAAGTCCACTATCGACCAAATATTCACACTACGCAGATCTTGGAAAAAACCTAGGATTTTTAAATTAATACCCACCACCATTTTATCGATTTTAAAGCCGCTTATGACAGCATCTATAGGGAAGAGCTCTATAGAGCAATGCCTAGTTTTGACATCCCAGTCAAATCCGTTTGTGCAGAATGACGATGGAGAATACACGCTGCTCTATCAAGGTTGGAAAAGATCTCACCGATGCATTTGATGGCAAAAAAAGGTTTTAGACAAGGCGATGCACTGTCATGCGACTTCTTCAACATCGTTCTGGAAAGAATTGTGCAAAACTCAACCGTCAAGGACATTGAACAACGACGTCTTGGACAAAACGTTACCATAGACAACTATAACTTTGAGGTAGTTAAGGACTTTGTCTACCTAGGCACCGCTGTAAACACAGACAACGACAATAGCGCTGAAATCAAACGAAGAATAACTCTTGCAAATCGTTGCTTCTTTGAACATAAAAGGCAATTGAGAAGTTAAGTCCTCTCTCGAGCACCTAAAATCACCATCTATAAGACACTCACCATCCCATTTCTCATTTATGGCGCCAAGGCCTGTACGCATAGATGAACAATTAAGGAGAAAATATAACTACGAACTGTACGGGCTGTACAGCGACACTGACCTGGTTAGCAGAATTAAAGTCCAACGGCTAAGATGGCTAGGTCATGTAGAGCGGATGGACATCAACGCTCCAGCCCGGAAGGTCTTCGAATCCAATCCCGAGGGACGGCGGGCGCAGTAGAGAAAGACCGCGACTCAGGTGGCACACCCAGGTGGGAAAGGACCTCAACCAACTTGGCGTGCGAAACTGGAGACAGCTAGGTAGGGACCGAGCTGGCTGGAGACACATGTTGGTTGAGGCCCAGGTAGCGCCACCTTAAGTAAGTAAGTAAAGTTTTGGCTATTTTATAAAATTGATTTTTTGAGATTTTGAACAAATGTCCTCCTTATGAGCGGAAAAAAACGAATATTCATTCGAAAAAACACCAAAAGCAATAGAAATGTTTTACTGTTCACCAACTAAAAACTGACCTTTAAATCTATGAATCTTCTTCTATTGGCATTATCCGGAAACGGATACCATTTTCAACCCAAAAGGCTTGCAATGTGGGCCACAAAAACCGCACAGACTAGGTGAGGCATACTTTGTTCGTTTGTCTTTTCCTCTGTGCTTCTCCTTCGGCTATTCTGTTAGGTATTATAATATATGTAGATGGTAAAGTTTATCTTCTTAGAGTGTAAACATGACCGGAAACTTTGTCATGGTTGGAATATTGAGATTGAGAGACTCGTTTGTATATTTTGGTATGGACTCCACTCCGAACAACTTCGTGTCTGCATTTCTGTAGGGACACCTTGTGGCAAGAATATTTTGTGTGTGTTGTGTACCTATAGGTATTTCAATCTCGGTGTAAAGTTGGTAGCTTCTAAGCAACTATATAGTATTCTAAACTGTACATACTTATATAGAATTTTTATTCGTTCCTATGCTCTTGGGTTTATACCGTGTGTTGCATATATTGACTCATTCAAGTCAGTTTATTGGGAAATGATAATATTAATTATATTGGATTTTGTAAATACTCGTATATGTTAAAAAAATCTTGTTCATTCCTTTACATTACTCTTGATGTTTTTCAGAGTATTTTTTATGAAATTGTATTTTGTAAAACAAAAATTTTAAAGACTATTAATAATAAAGATAATTTTTGAAATTCTTTAATGTGATGAACATAATTTTATATTCTGCTTTTAAAAAGCTTTAAATCATTCCACCTTCGTTGGTATTCATAATTGTATATCCTTAATCTCTTCAATTTGTCCAATATGTTTAAAAAAAAGTTTTTGCTGACCCCAAAAATACATTTACTAATTTCTGCTTTTTTAGAGGAGCATCCCCCAAAAACTATAATAGTCACTTATCGTACGCAATCTTAAAATGTTGATTACGAAAGTTTCTGTACATTACATATATTCCAAAATGCTTTCGGTTCAAATAAATTCTTTGAACCTATTTTGTAGTCTTCTTGACACAAAAATATTATAAGACTCAAAGGAAATACTTAATTTTTTTATAAACTATTTCAAACTCTCATCACTTAACTTCAATTCCACTGCTAAATATACGTATTTTGTCTTGTCTTGCTATCACCTTTGCCTTGTGCTATGATTACAATGGCTTTCATATCGTGGTTGCTACTTGAATTCGTGTTGTGATGGTTCACAGAGCTACAGCATAAGAAAATGCTAACTGAAGAGGCCGTATACCTCTTCTTGGCTCAGGGCACAACCCAAGAACGAACCATCAGAATAAAGCTTATATGTATTTGAATTCAACTCATTTCGTCACTCAACAACACACTACGTGCATTCTGCGCCTTATTTTTTATTTAATATGAGACACAAGGACGTCACCAAACAAGGACGATGCTTATGATGACGATGATGGAGGCCAAGTTGATGTAGAATGGTATACAGCCTGTAGCCATATGAAAATATTCACTGGGGTGACAGATTAAGTATACGCCACAGAGTCAACGATAAAGTTGACATTTTTCAATAAAATGTGTCTATGGTTTGTGTGTCAAGGAACTCATAAGCCTTCAGGCAATTGGAAAGTAATGTTAATTTACAAAAATAAATGGTTATATTGTAAGACCTTAATAGCCATTGGTTTAAATAAGATTTTGTGTCCATTTATACTGCAAACCCAATCCTTGTAAAAGTAATTTTTGGTCTTTTATATTTGTGAATACATTTTATCAAATTTGTTGAATGTATGAATTCAGGCATGTACAATATTTCTTCTCAATATGCTTAGGACAGCTACGACTTTCCAAAAAACTGAGATATGATGAAAGGATGAAAACTCTTCACCCACACCATAATATTCCTACAAATTACATTTCAAGTCAGGTTCGAATATTAAAAAAAAATCATATTGTATTATTTATCGGTCGTAAAACGGTCTAAATTGAAATAGGTAGTATAAACAAAGGTACGGTTCGACACATGAAACTATTATATAATACAAGAAGTTATAGATTTATGTTTTTCTAATTTACTTTTATCTTAAATAATAAAATTTTATTTACATATAAAAACTTTTAAGTTTAGTCTCACTCATCGGTAAAAACAGCAAGCCGTTTTGCCTTTCTTTTATCGCAATCTTGAAGCTGTCTTAAAGCTAGACAAAAATTCTTAAAAAACTAGCGTGAATTTCAAAAACTTAAAAAAATATATTACTGGCCCTATTCGGGTGCTCTAAGGTAATTCATTATCATATAACTACTGAAGAACAATTTTAATACTAAATAACAAGAACTTAATCTAAAAACAAGAAAATTTAAAAGAAAACTTGTTATCTTTAGCCGTGTTGCCCTTTTTCGAGTCATATCAACACTGTTAAACAACCCAACCAATTGTCGGCATCGTTTTCGTTATATACATATCGCATTTCTAAAAAAAGTTGATATAAGTAAGAAATTCACCACTGGACGAACGCCACGTTTTTTACTATAAAATGAGAAAAGTTTGTCTAGAAACTACCATAATCACATCACTACTGACCACGCAAGACTTGTTTTTAAAATGAACTTTTCTGTGAGGTGACGTTTTTCACAGAATATCTCTCATTTAACTTGAGCTTCCTAACAAGAGGACTGATTTTTTTTAATAATATGCAACTCAACTTTTTGTGTCTGGACACATGTTGCCAAATCGCTGACCCCCCATAGAGTAAATCTCTCATTTAACCTTAACACAGCATCAAAAAGACCGGATTTCATAATAAGAACATTATTTATACAATTGTAAAAGTCTATTACGCAACTCAACTATTTGCCCATGGCAACATATTAACGGCAACATGTTGATAAATTGTGTACTGAAAACACTCACCACAATTTTGAGCCACAATCAATTTGAGTGGAAATACTATCGACTGGAAGAAAAATGAAGAATCCACAAAATAGTTAGATTTAAGAGAGGTGGGTGATGAAGTGTGTGTCTTTTATTTGTGTTTAATTTTAAGAAGATGGTGTTGCTTAGTCCGAAGCAATAAAAGAGATTTCCATGATTTATGTTATCAGAAATTATTTTGTATATATTTTTAGTTCATCGATATTTCTCGATTGGGGGTTTGTATTGGTCACATTTTAAGAGTTGGTTTATATAATATAATATCTTTTCAGATTAAAGAAGCTTTAGGAAGCCGACATATCTTTTTTTAAGGTGAATTAGCCTATACAAGTATACACCTCGTTATATAATGCAATTAGAAATGCACTCAAACATGCAGGAGTGGTCAATTTGGCTATGGCAAAAGGTATTGGAGTATGTGTTACTCTAGATTTGTATGACTTTAATGGGTGGAAGCCTTTTTAAACATTGAATTGGAAGGCATTTTAGGACAATTTTTTGGATAACATATTATTATTTATATGTCTTCAGAATAAAAGAAGATACTGACTTCCAAGTTGTTTCATGGTATACAAATATTTTTGTTAATGTTTTGCAATTGTTAAGGACAGTTTTTTATATCTATTGATTTAAGTCCTCCAATATATCTGGCACAAAAAACAGCTTAGATTTTAGATTTCATATCTTCACTTTCAATTTATTTCAATTCAATTAAATTCCCTTGGTACAAAAATACCATTTGAATATTTTTAGCGGGTACACCAAACCTCTTTTTATTTCATGTTTAAAATCTTTAGTTTTGCAATTTTGAATCTATTGTAGCATTTTTTTACGTTTATCATTAACACAATATCAGCTTAAGCTAAGTTCAACTTATGTAAGCATATTTTCTTAACATGTATCTTTAAAATCACAAAATCAATGTAGCTTCATGAAGCAATGCATTTCCAAAAGCAATTTTAAAGGCTGAATACATGTTACATAATTTGTTTACAACAAAAGAAAAAGTCTCCTTGTTTTCTTGTTAAAAAGGTATGTGTCTCCTTAAAACTAAGTTACAAAAATCTTAACTGGTTTTATACAATTTTTATCGTTATTGTTGAAAAATCAGTTTAACTTAGTTTTCCTAAAGATTTATTCTACCACTAGTATTTAGATAAAACATTTCAAACTTGGCCACATTCTCCACCTTTTGGTAAATATACTTGTGCCTTACTATATCTGCATGTCCCACCAAATTATAGAAAAGTAATAGTATACGTAATGATTGGCAGTGCAAAAAAGAAAAACTTTGTCCTCCCTACATCTAACCTGATGATGGTAACATCAGCATCACACAATCTCAAAGTGTTCTAGAATCTTATTTTTCATCTCTATTTCTTCTTATTCTATATCTACGTTAAAAAAAAATAAAACAAAACCATACTTTCGCATTGTCTCGACTTAACTCAACGCCAGTCTTGGCTCTTCAGTTGGCCCTTCTACTTTCAAGTTTTTTTTCTTGTATTAGTTTGCATCAACGAGTGTCTCTTTTCCCTCTATTTTAAATTTCTAAGACGTTTTATTTTTCTTTGCTTAGTTTTTGAAGAGTCTTGATTCTCTATCTAGTAAAATCCCTTTGTTTTACCTTGTGAATTAAAGTTGGCTCGACTTGGTGCTATTGCTATTTCTGTGCACTCTGACACCACCCTCAATTTGAATTCTTTTGGAATATATGGTTCGAGTTGTTTTAAAAGAAAAAGGTAAAATCAAAATTTTAAACAAAAACTAGTACTCCGAACAGTTTTGATGACAAGACAAAGGATGTCCCGAAACCCCTTTTTTGAACTAACATTCTAAAATAAAAAGGTTTAAGCTATAGAAATCTCTTAGCTCAGTCTTTTTATCACAGAGTGTATGCTTGTGTCGATTTGTTGGATATTGTTGTCAACCGCAAAAAATTGTTAAGATAATTTCGATTGTTTACCGGAAGATTCTTGCATTTGGCATACCTTTTGTAAAAAAGTTCCAATAGATTGGCTTATGATTGAAAACCCATGCCTTGCTTTCAAAAACTAAACGAGGTGGGATGTGTCAAAAAGTAATGATTTACCCTCAAAATTAGATGCCATCTTTTAATAGCAGAAGATTATCGTAATTGCATGTTAACTCGCCAACAAAATATAGCTCCAACCTATAATCTTTACATTATAACCAATTCACATCACAAGAGCTACACGATTTTGTATCTGATGCTGCAATGGTGGGTTCTCTATCAATTTGATACCATCATACTCGAAGATGCTTGACCTTTTACTCAGAAGACGAAATATCTTCTCCTTTTTCCTTTGGTCTTTCTTTCAATAATATTTATGAATCGGTTTATTATGGGTTATTTGTGTTAATAGTCGACGAGTTGTTCTTCTGCCGCTTCATCCCTTTTTAGGTTCTGGGAGTTTCGATTTCATAAGAGACTTTTTATTAATTTGTTTGCAGTTAGGATCATTGAGCATAGGCGGTCGCTAGTAAAATTTGTAGAGGTTAAATGGGCAATGAGTACGTTTTATATTTTTTAACTTTATACACTAATATTTTCTTCTTAAAATTTGCAACTTTTTAGAAAAAGATAATTAATATTTTTTCTTGATCTCCGAAGAAACAATGAACCACACTATATTTTACTTTTAAAGTTGCCTCCAAATAAACATTCAAACATATCCACTTTTGCCCCTTCCACAAACCTACGACCATGTGTATAAGCCTGCAATTTGTTGGAATATTCATACTAAAATATGTGTGTAGGACAGAAACTGTTGAATCAGTGCGGTAAAGACGGTTTGCAGAATTTTCCATCATCGGCACAACATCACCCAAGGAAGCAGCAACAACATGCAGCATTTGTATAGAGTTCTGCTTCCATCTCATATACTCGTAGTCATATAACTTTATACCGAAGCGCAAAGGGTGCATCATTAGAGAAGATAAAACAATAAATCAAATGGTTGGGTATTATTGTTGTATAAGAATCTGTGTGGAAAGGCCATAGAAGAGCATTTTGGATTATTTCAAATACCAAGCCGACCACTACCGACCAGTCATCCGGTCAGCCAACTAAACCGACAACCAACAACCCATTTGTCCAGTATACGTTTATGGACGAAAATCGAGAATAACAAAACTCTGATACAATTTGTAGAATCTCATGCTTCCTATATTTATTGCCCTGTCCCTATAGTTCTTGAACTAAAATTGTGGATATCTATCTTTACACTGCAGAACGACACTCTTTATAGAACTGACTTTTGTAAATTTATTTAGATCACACAGCACTTGGAAGAACGAAACCAAAATTCCAAAACCTAAAATAGATACATCCAAGCCCACATCATCAAGCCCACACTAAGTAAAAAAGGAGGGTTTGATTTTCAATTAAAGTGTTGCCGAGGTGATGATGATAGGAATTATTAGAATATTTCATAGTCGTTATAGTTTGTCTAAAGTCATGATGATTTATTTGGATTTTCAGTTAACGATGACAATCTTTCTTTACTATAGGACCAAACCAATATCGGTTAATTTAACTCAAAACCCTAGACAGATAAAGTAACATAGACAATTTATACAAAAAAGATTAACGCTTAATATTGGGTTTCGTCCTCTATATACGAGAAAATTACAACTGAATGTGGTCTATAAATATTTAATTATAAGCCTAGCCGTTTAAAATTGACTAGTGGCTGTGGCTTTGCATATTATTTATGAGTAACTCTTCCGTATTGTGGAAATGTTTTCAATTGGTTTTATGTGTTGTTTTAAAAAGGGTGACTTGCACGAAAGGATAAACAAAAGCCGACAAAAAATTCCCAGCCCTATACTATGATAGAGACAAACTAAGTCCTTGTGTATATAAATCCTAATTCTACAATTACACGGTCAACGTAAAAGGTCATAGCTTTAACTCTCTCAAAACTTTTCTCTGTTAACTTCCCGTCAGTATCTTTTCATAGAATGTTCACCATCACAAGAATTATCCTTATTTGGTCAATATTGTCCCAGAACACATTGCCGCGTATTCAAGTAAACGTAAGGTTTAGCTATCGCTGTCAACGCTTGACTCGGAAAACATTGACGATCACAAAATTTGAGTCAACTTTATTTTTGTAATTCACTTTAAAGTTTGAAAGATTATTTAGGTTGGTAAAATATGACACTTAATTTAAGTTTAGTTTTTATGTTACATCTTATAAAAAATATAAATAAGATTCCTTGACTACATTCTGTTAAAATGCGATCAATTTGGGGGTTTTGAGGGACTTTGTTCACGCTTAATTGATGCTTCGCATCTACAATTTTTAGTTTTTAAGTATTTATTGTTTGGGCTTTTGGTTGTACTGAACTATTTTAAATTATTAACTACAATCAACAAAGGTAAAAACAAATTTATAGACACCTCAAACGTACTAGCTTTATAAATTCACTTTATTTTGTATAGTTACGTTTACATTCATGTTATATCTAGGTACGTCTCTCGAACGGAATATACAGCTATGGTCAAGCTTATAGAAACATTTCTACTGTTGAGCTTCATTGGCCTGTAACAAAGCCAACGCGACGATTTACATTTTGCATGAACGATTTGAGGGTTAGGTAAGGGGTGATGTGAATTGGCCAACAAGGTCATGCGATTTGACCCCGCTAGACTTTTTCCTGTGGGTTTTTTTGAAGTCTCAAACCTATGCGAATAAACTACAATCTACCCATGCCCATAAAGGTGAGCATAACTCAGGCCAACGCTCAAATTCAGCCCTATCTATTAGGAAGAGTCATTGAAAATTGGACCACTCGGATCCGTGCCACCGTAAGAAGCCGAGGCGGTCATTTGAATGATGTCATATTCCACACAAAATGGCATACATGCGTCGTTCAAATACAAACATTATTTTGTTATCACCTCACACACAACTTGTTTTATTTCACTTCAACATCTACAAGCCCTTATTGAAAAACCCATTAGAAAAAGTTTTTTTTTCTGGCTATTTCTAATTTTTTTTAAATAATTAAAAATGGAATATTGTATTTGGCACTTGAGAGGCAATCCGTTTTGAACATTGTTCCCGCTAAAGACATTGCATAGGTTTTAATGAAAATACATGAGAAAAAGAATATTTTTAGGTGGAAATGAACACCACAAACAAAAACACTTATAGTATATGCAACCACCATTGAATGGCAAATATAAGATGTATGCACACATACATACCTATATGTTTCATATTTTGGCAACTTATCGATGGAGCTGCAGTAGTAGCATGAGTTTCGCGGTGCTGCTGCCGGGGTGGTGCAGTAAAAAGCTAAAGGTATCTACACAAACGTGAATAATTTATATACCCCAGGGCCTGTTTGAACTTTATGTTCTTAAGCCCCCGAACAGCATTTTCATCTCATCGCATTCATGTATGTATATAGAAAATAAGTTAAGCAACCAGGACGAAAATATATCCACACATGTGCTCAAACAATGACTCATGTTAGGTGCTTTCGTCTGGCTGACTGCCTTATGGTTGCTGAGCACAATATAGCCTCTGTACCTAGTCAATGTGTGTAGACCTTGTTGTGTAGGTAAGTACGTTTTACCTGATGTTGCTGCCATTGTTCCACTTTCCTTGCGTTATGTAGCCATTCTATCGAATGTATGTTTTCATTTTCAGAATATATTATTATCCCACCGCTATAAGTCGTCTTAGAACTTAGAAGAAACCATAAGATAAAGAGACGGAAAGGTGTAGTCCTATCTGAAAATCTCTATTAACAACATTACAATATTAAATCGGAACTTATCCTTGGAAAAATTTGTTTTAATAGTTTATCTTCTGGCAGGATTGCAAGCGCCTCCTCCCATATGGGAAAAAGGACGCTTAAATTGAAAATTGATTTGTGTTTTACAAGTGTTAAACTGTAAATTAAAGTCCCAGCCAACTTAAATGTAAAGATATCGGCATTAAAAGCGTAGTTAGCAAAAAATCTCATGTCAGGGCCAGCTCCCATTTTTCCAATCACATTCCTCCTACTGCAGTGGTTTTGCCATCATTTTAGTATCCATCGAACCAAACTTCAAGCTGCTTTTATTCATCAATTTTTGATATTTTGACTCGAACGTGCCGTTTGCATCTCAGCAAAAAGCCTATTAATATATTTGCAAGCTAGGTACATAAGTGATGTGATGTACATGTAAGTTGAGAATCCTCGTGGATTTTTGGCCGACGAATCAATTTACCATTTGTTATTTAAACATGTTAAAAGCTTCCAGGGCAATGTTATTAACAGGAAATGTAGTGATAAAAAAAAGATACTGAATTCATTCGTGACCGCTTATCCGAAAAATATTATTCAAAAAAACATTTAATGAATGAATTGACAGTTAAATGTATCGAACTCCCTCAGACTCAAAGATATATACTCGCCTCCACACTATCACCACCACCTCCCACTACAAAATCGAGTTGGCACCGAAAAAGTTCACAATGAATTGGAGAATTTTGAACTCAGCAATACCTACCATCATATTTCCTTTTCCACCAGCAATGTTGAAACAACACGCCACCGTTTGCTTTTGCCACACACGTTAGGCTCGAAAACAAAACGCTTTATATTTCATCGATACCTAACCTATATCTACTTGAACTATTATGCACGAAACGGTTCATTGAATGGTTGTTATGTTATCGATGAAAAAAGACTACAAGGGAAATTCTATGTGCTAAAAACAAGTGCATCAACTACAATTGAGGTTAGGTAGGGCAATTATTGTATTTAGATATATGTTTGGGTTAGAAATTGGAAAACCAAAATATTGCTAAGCGCGTCACTGCAGCCGTGGTTCGGTTGGTGGAAAAAGTTAATACTACTACGTGACTTGAATGGATAGGAAGATCAATGCTATCGAATAGGCTTAAGAGGTTTTACAGAATTTTAGCTGTGTTTGCTGCACGCGCGCCTGAAACCCTTTTCACATTTAATTCAATTGGGAGTAAAGTTTTGTATATGCTTACCTATTGTAGGTATTCTTGTGTTATTGAAAGCCACGACTACGTGTCGGGAATATTTAGTAGAACCTACTTAAGACTTGTTGCCTTGTACATTTACAGTCTTCTATTTTAAGGTTATGTTTTCTTGAAGGATTTATTTTTTATTTTAAGGATTAATAATAGCTAAACAAATAACTTTATCATTTTGACATTCAGCATAACTAATTAAAAAATATATAACCCGTTACCTTTTCAAATCATTGTAAAAGAGGCTATATAATATTTTCCAAACGATAATATTGGTTAAATGTTGGAATAATTTATGATTTGAAAACCTAGAAAATTTTGACAAACTATTGGGAGCGCATATATATTGATTTTTCAACGTTATTACAAACATTTTTCTCTTTTGCAATTCACAATTCACATCATTTTAATAACCTTTAAAATACTGAATTTAGGTACCTACTGTGGGTTGTTTCACTTTCTATTTATAATTTTTAATCAAAGCATTTTATGTTATCCAATCTTTGTAATCTTTGAAAACTTTTTAAATTTTGAATTCACATAAAGAAAGATTTTTCCAACGTCTTTAGTTACTTATTTATTTTTTCCATCATGGGAAATTTCCTAAAAAGCCGAATATTGTCCAATATTCTTAGGTAAGTGTTATCAAGATATAAATTGAAGAGTTGGTGTACTTTTTTAACTGGTTTTAATTGGCTTGCAAAGGACTCTTTGCATTAAAAGATAAATATTTATGAAACTTTATCAAATATTGCTTGCATATTTATTTAAACAGCAGTTCCTTGCGGAGAAATTATAAGATCAAAAGTAATCAACACCATTGGAAAATAATTGTATAAGTTAAGTACATAATACGTTTTATTCGTGGAGATGATAATTTATTTCATTAATTACTTAGTTAGAGTTAATAGATCCTATTTAAATTAGAACACGATTTTGTATAGCAAAGAGTTTTATTTAGGCACAAACAATATTTTTAGCCAAGAAGAGAATGGTGTTCTATATTCATTTCCAATTTATGATAACTTTTGAAATACTATCTATGCAGGAACATCCATATTTATTGATATACATTTATACTATTCTGTATTTACCATCTCTTCCTTATTTACCGAAAAAGATTTATACAAAATTAAACGTCTTCAGATTCATTCATTTATGCTTTCCCATCAATTGTTATTCCTTACTTGTTTGTTGCCATTGTTGGCTTGTCCTAGTTTCTTTAATAGTTGTTTTAGCCCAATTGAAATATTGAAAATCAAATTTCAATCTCGTCATGTGGCGTTGTAAGATTGAAAAAATGGCAAACAAACTACATATGTGGTATAAAATAGGTGAATATAATAGTTGCAGAGACAGGGCTCAGCGAGAATCTCAGAATTTTTTAATAAAAAACAAAATATTTTCCTTCTTTATCTTTGCATGGGATAGTCATACATAGAAACTGTATTTCGAAAGCTATTTGAAGATTTAACTTACATACATTCAAGATTCGTTTTAATACATCATTAATTCAAGCCGACTAACAAAGCGATGCTGTTCTCCAATCGAAATAATTCCGGAAAAGATGGTAAATCGTTTTGGGGCTGTATAAAAGTTTAAAAGGAATATAATATCGATCTGGATATGAGCATCATTGTTGAGCTGAAATTGATTCAAAAAACTCTGCCTGTTTCTTTGAATTTCAGATACAACACAGAATGAAAAACCATTCAACAAATAGTACACCTCATTTATCTACGTTTTCCCTTTGCAACAATCCAAAAGATATCTCAAGGAATGAGTTCTCTATACAAACCAAGGTAGTAATTTTCTTTGGCCGGCTTGAAACAAATTACATTGATTGTTGAATGCATTATACTAGTATATGTACAGATAGAAGGATAAGATACATTTCATCCTACACACCAAAGAAGGATGCTTTGATGGACACATCAATACTATAGTGTACTCTTAATAAATGTATTTGCAATCGAAACACAGTAAAGACAATGTCTATACTAGCAGTATTCTGATTAAGGATGATGTTATCATTCACATACATATGTAAGTGTTACTAGAAAATGGGTTATAAATATGAAAAAGGATAACAGAAAAGGGGAGTTTATCTGTTTTCCTATTTGTATTGCGTAATTTATCGAATATGCATAATATATGTATTAAGATATTGAAATAAGTACGTTATTATGGGTTAGGGTTTGAATTGTCATATTCATATTTAATAGGAACAAAGTTTAACAATTTTAACATTAGCATCGATTATATGAAATAAACATAAATAAAGACAGAAACCCCATTTATATGTTTTCTAAATTTAGTCTTAATATAGAACATCGCTTGTAACTTTCTAATAAATATTTAGATATGCTTGATAGGTACATGAAAAATTATTTCCATTAAAATTTTGGTTGTACTTTTATAAGGATATAGAAAATGTTGCAAATTTCCTGATTTCAGTTTTAAAATATAAAATAAAAATATACCTATCATCATCATCAGCTAGAAAACCGGGACTCGGTCCTGGTATTAAACGCAAGGGTGGATCAAGATATTTAATTAGGGGGTCATATACTCATCAGACGATTTTGTACTCACCGCTTAAAAATGTTCTTTATTGTTCTGTAAAGAGGCTGACAAAATTTAAACAATATAATATGTATCTAAACCTTACATTTACATATTTCAAGGGCTAAAGTGACAACTTTAGCTATAAAATTATTTTAGAACACTGTTGTCCAGCAAGGTATGGTCTAACTATTTAATTGGAATGACTTCCTACACATGGGGCATTCCAAGATTCCAACAGTTTTAAAACAAAATAGGGTTTTAAGTGCATTTGACGTAGAAATGTATCAATTTGTTTTGAAACGTACTTTTTTTCCAAAAATGATACATACTTTTCTTGTGCGAAGAACTTTTCTAATGCGAAGAACTATACAAAAATTCAAAAATCCAGAAAACGAGAGAAGATTTGATATGAAGAATTGTGGTGCTTTTATTGAAGAAGTTTTTTCGCACTAAATTTTCGGAAGTTAATTATTACTATCGCTATCAGTCTGCTTACTCGTAGATGTTAGAGAATATTTTGATCTTAAAAAAATTAGAAAGTTTTAAAAAAATGTATCGGTTAGTTTTAAAAAAAAATTTAATTTTCGATTGATAACCAAAAAATTTGTATGGAAACTGCTGCAATTTTTCGTCTTAAAAAAAAATAAAAGGAAAACACCTTATGCTGATCGACTTAAAGTCTTAATTTTGCATTTTAATTTAATGGGCACAAGGTCTTGGGATGTAGAATTGAAGAGCCTCTTCTATGATCGCAATTTTATATTTTATAATTACTTCAATGTCACTATTTATGTGCGTCAGAAAACACGACGGAATGGGAGGCGAATTTAAAGTGAACTTAATACCAAATTGACGATCTCTAATTCAAGATTTTCTCTTAAGAACCTGAATATTTGCCATTTTTCTTAGAATAATTATTTTAAAAATAATTAAGAGCATTACTTTACGGCTCATACAACGGGTATCTCCATTTATCCCGATCGCGAGCCGACGCCATCCAGCTTCGCCTCCTCCCGCCTTTGCCGTCCTGGTCTACGCCATCTCTCCAGCAGAAGAATGTCGTGTCACGCTGTGCTGTCGCCTTGCATAAATATACTACAAAAGACTATACGAGCTGGTTTCTCTCCGCTTATCCGAGCAGACTTTCCAGCCCATCGAAATTAACAGACCTTAACTTTTTTCATAATATCTGCTTCGAGGCCGATTGCATAAAGTTCATGATTGTAGCTTCTCCACAATAATCTCTTCTCACATAAAGGGCTAATAATTCACTTCGCAAGACCTTTCTCTCGAAAGCGTTTAAGAGGTTGGAGTGAATTTTACTAAGCACCCAGGTGAGTACTGGCAGAGCCATTGTTCTGTACAGCAGCAGTTTAGAAGTTATCATAGGATTTCTGGAGCTTAGGAGCTTAATCAGACTCTGTTGGATTTGCGAAACCAAACGGTGTCAAATTCGTTATGGGCTTCTAATATTGACCCAAGTTATTTAATGGATTGATCTGCTTTAAATTCATGCTCCCTCACCTTCATTGTTCTGTACAGCATTTTCAAATCACTCGATGTTTTCGTCGATGTTCCTCTTATTGATGACCAGAGACACTACTAAATATTAGCTGTCCATAAATAACGGCACAGAGACGAGATCTTATAAGACTTTCTACACAAAGCTTAGAACTCCAAAAAAAAAGTATAAACAAGTTTTAAGCTTTACATCTCTAATTCCAAAGTAAAACCTTAATTTAACTGAATTATTCATATATATGTTGGTATGTCATGAAACTGTTTTACAAAATTCAGTACTTCGAAATCCTGGTTGACGCAAAATAAGAAACGAAACAGTCTGAACTATTTATACAAAAATTAAATAGTTTAGTTTACTTGTAATTTTGCCAAACGTTTGAACGATTAAAAACAATATTTTTATATATTATATTCCACATTTCTTTATTACTTGAACATGATCTATTTATTTTCATTACCAACTTTTTACAAAAAATATAAATATTTTTTTTTTTACAATTTAGTGCTGTTATGGGCTGATATTTTTGTCCATTCTTTCACAACAAACCAACAAACCCTTGTCTAATTCCAAATTATTCACAGGTTCTTATCCTATTCCTATACCAATTACCATAATTTGGTATATAGATTTACGCTAAGCTTGTACAATTCTATTCCATAGGAAAGTAGTGTGTAGATACAATTTTGTCAATCTTTTACAAAGTGGAGGCTCAAGAAAAACTACATAACCCGACTTAATTCTTTTTGAAATATAGAGTTAATTTTCTGGCTATTTGTATTTCATTTTGTTGCCTTCTTCCGAGTTTTACACGTCATCATCGTTATCATCATCAAATTGTGAAGTTAGCAAAAAGATAACATAACGGAAAGCAAGACAATCGTATAAAAGTCGTCGTCCATTTGTTTTTCCTTCTCTTTTTTTTAGAATTATTAAAGAAAAAAAATAGCTTCTGAACTCCACTATCACCACCGCTACATTTTGTCTATGTACATTATTACATGAATTATAAATAAAGTTTCTAGAATTTTGGCAAATTCGGAAAGCTAATGAATATTTGACGTCCTGCCATAACCCATCTCATTCTATACACTCCCTTGAAGGTACATATATTGGATATAAAAAGTTTTTGAAGAACGAACAACATTTGAAATATAAGGAATATGAATATGTAAACGTTTTTCTATGACTCACACTAAGCTTTAACGTCACATCCGTCAGAAATCTTTAACACTTCTCTTTAAATTCAAAACAAATTTGTCAAATGTTTGTTTATAATTGGATTATTTAATTAAATGTATTAATTAATTAAGTGTGATTAAAGATTTTCTCTTTGAAATAAACTCTGACAAAAAATTTGCCAAGCAATTATTCTTTAAAGCCTTAATTTTTATACGTATATCCATTTTTTTTCCATTCTGGGTAATCAACATCAATTCCTACAAATTTAAGTGTGTCGGTTAGTTTGCAAAGCCTTTTATCATTAGATTTTTCAAAGTGTAATGTTTACGTATGTAAGTAATATTTTTACTATTTTCCAAGAAAATTGTTTGTAGGTAATATTAATTGTTATTTATGCTTCATTCTTCAAGTGATGTCCTTGAATGTTTTTTTGTGCAGTTAACATTAAGTGTTCTGTGACAAAAATGTTACACACCAAATTTTGTCAAAAGAGTTTTAAGCAACTCTTTATGACTTAAAGTATAAAATACATGAATTAACTTTTACCTTAAAAACACATTTATTTTTAAGACGTCTTTTTTATATTTTTCTATAGTTTAATTCAAGATAACTTGAAAATTCACCAACAATTTATCCTTAGGTCCTTTTAAAAAAAGCATATAGAAATAAACAAAACAAAATTTATTCCGAAGCCCAGAAGAAATAATATATGCAACAAAATATACATAGCTCAATATTTAGATGAACGAGAACAAAAAGGCAGACAGATGAACTGAACAGACATAAAAGCAGCTCCAGGGCTTCAGCCACTGTTTGATATTTTATTCATTTAACTGCATTTTATGACATTTGTCTACTTCCTTATCCTCTGTATAGACCAACCATTTAACCCAAACCTATATATTATATCTAGTCCTTGTTGCTCTCTTCATCTTTGCTCAGGGTTTTGTCTCAAAAGTCATAATAATAATAATGATAAAGATGGAGGTAGGTGAAGGTGGTTGGGTGATATGTCTCCTTGTGTC